>NC_056734.1:893720880-893913380 GCF_019279795.1 Protopterus annectens
TCGCTCCTAGAAGATGTGGGATTTAGGGGACACTGACTGCAAACTGAAGGCAAGGAGGAGGGAGGCATTTGGTATTGAAGAGACACTGGTTATGATCCAAGGGCATGGAGGAGAGTGACATCAATCATTGAAGGGTGAATAGGGATTAAAGGGTCAATGATTGCTGACTGAATGTAGGGAGGAGAGGATTATTAGTCACATACGAGACAGGTGGAATTAAGGGGACACTGACTGCTAAAAGATCATAAGAATGAAGGGAACATGTATTAATTAAATGGTGGATTAAGGGTAAAGTAACTTCTGACTGAAGGTAGGGATGAGGGCGATATTATTCCCTAATAGGAGAAATGAGATTAAAGGACATTGACTGGTGACTGGAGGTAGAGAAGATGGGACACATTGAGATTGCTGTTCTTAGTAAAGAATAATTTGCAAGTCAGCTTGATCGAATAAATCATTTCAGATATGAATAATCTCTTAGACAGTCTGATAGTTCAAGTTTAGTTGGAGGCCATGACAAAATGAATCATAGGAATGACCTACATTTCCCCCCAGTTTCTACAACTGGGATTGTAGAGGTGGTGGTTGTTAATTCATTTCAGAACTATCACACTTATAACATTGAACTAATGGGCAGAGTTGAAACTAAACTGCAGAGGAACCAGCAAAAGGCATTGGACAGAACTTTTGTCCATAACAACCCCCATAAAATGGTTAGGGACCCTATCAGCCCTAACTCAGAATTCTCTGAAGAAACCCTTTTGGAAGTTATTTTTACTAAGAAACCCCAAAGGTCATTTGTTTCCCACTTGCCATGTCAGATTTAAAAAAAAAATCCAGTTTGTGCTTCTTACTGGTTATTCCCACAGAATATGGAAACTGACTTACTAAAAGAACTAGGAGCTGCAAATTTTGTTCTGAGTCAGATATAGTACCAACGTTTAATGCATGCTTGAGAATCTTAACACTTATTAAAGATAACTTTTTAAGAGTTGAAAGGCTGAAGGGTGAAAATGTGTTTGCTTGTTAGTATGTTTATTTATATTTCTTTGTTTTCTTATTTATCTATTTATTTGAATTAGTTTACCAGAATAATAAACTGATCTAAAGAACACCTGCTGCATACAGTATTCAGCACAAGAACAGACTTTCATTTCACAGTTGTGTATGCATGGTAAAAATCAATATGATGTTTTAAAAATGCGTTGCTATGTAGACAGTTATCTCCTGTTTACAAAGGCATATCCGGATTCAACAGAGAATAGAATTTCATTTTATAGCTGTGTATGTATGGCAAAAATCTATATAAGGTTTAAATAAAAATGTCACTATGTAGACAATCATCTTCTGTTTACAAAGAAACGATATGTACAGTATATACATAATATGAGTAGAATAGTTTATGAGGATTAACGTTTCAATCTGACTCAGAATTATAGAACCACTGTTGCCAGGCTTAGCAACAACTGTTAGTCAATGTCAAGGATAAGAGAACAGCGGCATTTTGAGGCATTCACTAAGAAAGTTTAGCAAATTATTGTTTGCTGTTTACTGCCTGTGAGACATCTGAGAATAGGTAGAAAGATGTACCATGTTGTTGTGCTTGTGCTGATAAAGAACAGCTGTAGCAGTGTAGTTTCTAAGGGTGACTTAAGATTAGGATAGCAATATAATGAGAATGTAGGTTGTACTGGGTGACAGAAGACATTTGTCTATTAGCTACACGAGGATAATATTTCTGTTTTGATATTTTATAAAAAAGAAGTAGATTATATGGTTTAAGCAGTGATTGATGCTTAATATTTTGGCGTTTTACAGGACTGCACAGCAGCATTCATAGCAACTGTTTAAGAAAAAAAAACACATGACTCAAATAACCCTTTGTTTCCTTGTTATTTGTATGTGAATGCACTGAACGTGGCCATTTGTAGGCGGTGTACTTACTTGCCTTTCAAATGCCCATATCTCTCAACCTCATAGTGAAAAAAATGTGGACAAAGCCTAAATTAATGGGAGGACAAAGGCCCCAAAATAGGGCAGATTTTAAATATTGCTCTTACAAACTTAGAGAGTTGCTACGAATAATAGGATTTGTGTTGCATGCATTTTCTAAAGGATATGAAGTCAGACGTTCAAATGTATTTCAATATTTAGTGACTTCAGTCCTCAGTGATTTCCCAGAAAATCAAAAATTTTATTAGAAACATACCAAAAATATGAGACAAAAATCTAGACATTCTGTGAAAATCTGGACAGTTGAGAGGCATGCCCTTAACCGTGTTATTTTATTTATTTGTTTGTAGTTTGCTGACAGGGTAAGTCCGCTAGGCTTGTGGATCATGAGAGGTCATCATGAATGGATGTTGAACAGGGAGGTCTTCCAACACCTAGTCCACAAATGGAATATCCCGCAGATAGCCTTATTTGTTTCTATCCACAACAAATAGCTACTCTACTTTTGCTCCAGGACTCCATGTCTTCAGGCATGGAGAGCAGATGCCATGTCCTTTCCTTTGAAACAAAGTTTCCTTTACACCTTCTGTCCTCCTCCATTTCTTCCTAAGGTCTAGCTAAAGATCATTATGTTGAGCCCCTTTTGGCCAAGGCAGCATTGGTTCTCTCTTCTCTTCCACCTATCCTGGAGTCATTACCACAAGTTACCCCACAGAGTGGACTTTTTCACACTGCAAAAGGGCTCACTTTTTCACCCCACACTATCATCTCTAAAACTAACACTATGGACGATAGGATTCCGTTCACTTCCAGACACCATTTTTCTGATGATGTGCTTACAAGTTTATCAGGAGGCCAAGAAAAGGCAATCTTCTATATATCCAAATAGAAAAGATTTTTGATTTGGTCTTATGCTAATTGACAGGGACCTACATTAACAGTGTTCCCACTATCCTGTCTTATTTGTGTGAACTAATAAAAGCTATTCTGGCATACTTTTCGATCAAGGTGGACCTTTCAGCCATTTCTGCATGCCTACTTCTAGACCCTCATCTTCTGTTCGGGCTAGAGGAAAAACAGTTTTTAAAAGCAGTTCTCCATATAAAACCTCCTAGAAGAGCTATTCCTCCTTCTTGGGACCTCAGTTTTGTCTTAGAAAAACTCTCTCTACCACCTTTTGAACTAACAGCTGCTATCTCTCTCAGATTCTGTGTTTGGACAGCCATACTTCTGGTAGCACTTACTTCAGGTAGATGAGTATCTTGAGCTCCAAGCCCACTTGGCAACCTGTCCCTTCCTTATCTTTCACAAGGACAGGGTGTCTTTGTGGACCAACCCCTAGTTTATGCTCAAGGTGGTCAGTGAACTATCCATTAATCAGAAACATAAAAACAGGTGATCACCAGTGGTGAACAAACTATTTTTAAACAATCCCAAATGACCACTGGAATCCAGCAGAAACAGAAACACCATCAAAACCTAACACACCATCCCGTTTATTCAAACAGTTTAGCATGATGGAGACAAGGTTATTTAATACCTGGATTTTAATTGGTGCTCAGTTCTGAAGAAGTTAAGTAGTGTTCATTGGACAAAAGCATTTTTCAACTTTTTTTTTATTAAATTCTAAAATAGTAATCAATTACAATAAAGAAATATAACATATAAATTTCACACAAAGTAACTATTTACAATAGTCCATATTCAATCACTTTAACTTGTTATTTTTTATACACCAAATCACCAAAGTGTGAGTAAAGTGAATGGTAAGTTAAGCTCCAGTGGTGTTTCCATTTTTGCCAGAATCCAGTGGTCATTTGAAATTATCCCTCAGTCAGACGTTCAACATTCCTACTTTCTTTCCAAGTCTACAGAATAAAAACAAAATGAAAACTCCAGCAAAGCTAGAATTTCCAATGAGTGACCTCCCAAACCTCTTCTATCAGAAGCATATGGGATATATGCAAATAAGCCTTACGAACATCAGGTGTTTCAGCTAATTGGTGAGTCTGAATGCCCATGACTTGTTTCGTCGTTTTACTGGACAATTTCAGGCCAATAAAGCCAAACCCCACTAGCTGTGGATATGCATATTTCGGCCTTGTTATGACCTCGTCAGCACAAGGAAAAGGGAGAGAATCCTACATTTCCTGGATGTTCATAGGCAGTTCAGATTTTATTTGGACAAGACAAAGTCAGTCCACATGATGGGTCAATTGTTTGTTTCCTTCCAAAAAACTAAGGTGAATATCCCAGTTTTAAAACAAGCTATTGCTAATAGGATTTTTAAATTCATTTCATTTTGTTACACTCACCATGAAAAATCCTTGCCTTCATCAGTAAAAGCACACTCTACCAGAGCAGTGGCTTTATCTGCAGCCATTTATAAGGGGGTAGACATGAGAGCCATCCTAGAAACAGCTAATTGCTGTTCTGTATAAACCTTTACCAAACATTATAGGGTAGATGCTTTCTCTAGATCCAGAGCTGCTTTTGCCAGATCCATCCTCTATGGATTAGTTTACAGCTTTCCTGTGTCATATCCAGCCACCCACAACACTCACTAAGCTTTGGAAATCACCCAGCAGTTTGGAATACAGCAACAGGGAAGTATGGCAGGACATAGTACAGTTATGTAAGAACTCACCTTAGCAGTATGCATTCCCACCCTATCTTCCTTCAGTATGTATCTTTATCTACATCTCCTCAGTGACTGAGGGGGAAACATTTTCTGCTTTCTCTATACTAGCTGATGATTATTTTTTAGTATGCTCAGGTGTCAGCAGGATTCTAGGCTTTGAGGCAGTCTGAGGTTTTATGCTCATATGTCCACTTACGAACCCTTAACCCCATAGGCTTAGGTCATACGTCAGATGTATGGCTGTATGGAAGGTTTTGGCTTTGGTAATCCCGCATGGATGTCCAGGTTATTTGGTGAGATAACACAGCAGTTTGGAATACTGCAACAGTGATCAGTAAGACATTGAATGTTATGGAAAATTGTATGCAACTGTACCTTCTTGTTTATTTTATAGAATTAACTTACCTAATGAATTTTATGCAACTTGCAGTATGATATATCCTATATGTATGTATGTGTGTGTGTGTGTGTGTATATATATATATACATACACACACACACACACACACACACACACACACACACACACACACACACACACACATACACACACATGGCAGACACGCATTTTCTATACACAGATGAGAAAATATTTGTCATCCTTTAACTGATAATTACAGTTTCATAACCGTTAAAAACATTGGAGATTTGCTAGGTACAGCATGATTCTAGGATAGAAAGTTCATTTTATATGTCAGTTATGTACACTAATATCTGTTTACTGTATTCACTGAAGGAAGCTCATGACCTTTTTTGTTTGTTTTTGTTTTAATTTATTTATGCAATTTTTGCCTTTTCTTTTCTGGAAAAAGTAGACATCCCATATACAACTAGTAAATATGATTGAGACCAGTTAAATCTGGTGTGACAGTTTTGTGAACTCTCCCTTTACTTTTTTTTCTCAACATTGTATTTGGTCACTGGAACCGGTAAAGCGTAGACACCTGAAAGCACAGCATGAGTTATGCACAGTGTCACCAGAACATCAGTGGCTGAGTTCACATTGTAGAAACAGTTCTTATAGGAATGAGTAGACAGGCCAAGCTCTAGCCTGAACTTTTCACGGGATTGTTTAGCCCAACCCACATGCCTGTACAGGTATAATCGCTCTGGAAGCTTTATCTTGAACATGTGGTAAGACCTTTGTACTATTGCTTGTTGCACTTCTTCCATGTTTGGTAAGTAATTCCCAGATTACGTTATATTTACTGATGTGTCCCATCCTTTTGTTGACTCTTTTTCAACTGCATCTTCCACTTCTAAACCTGAACGTGAACCCTACAGTATCACTACCTTCTCAGTTCCTGAGTGAAATATGTCCTCTTTTCCTCTCTACACTTATTAGGCTGTATCCCGTCTAGCTAGATCCACCTGTCACCTCCATTTTCACTGTGTCCCACATCTATAGTATAGACAACTGACTGTATAGAAGTGCTGGCATAAAACAGTTTCCACTTTTCTGCTGCTGAGAGAAATAGACCTATATTAGTGTTAACTCCGCATTAATACCCAGATAAAGGGCTAAACAAAAGCCCTTAGAGAGAGCACATTTTAATACAGTTGTGTATATGTACCTGGTACTAAAGGGCCCCACAATAATTACTTACCCAGGTATGGATCAACTTCCCATATGCCTTTATCAGTTGAAAGACTATCTTAGAAAGAGTCTAGACTAAACTGCTAGGTAAACTATAGTTTCCACTTTCCTTTTTTTGTTTAATACTTAGTTTGAGACATTGTTTTGTGTAAAATAACTCTTCTGATACTAGATGTGTGATTTAAAAATGTTGAATAAATATTGTGGAAATTAAAATGTTGAAAATGTATATGCTTTTGTTCTGAAATTTTTCTAGTTCATTTTATATTACTTGCCTTTCTCTGACAGAGTGGTGTAATAGTGATTAAGTTGTTATTTTATGCTGCTGAAACAGAGAGAGATAGAGAGAGAGAGAGAGCAGAACAAGAATGGGACATTAAGACATTAACTGAACATCTACCCTGGAATTAAATTTTGCACATAAAGCCCCAAGCTTCTTTTCAGCTTCTGTTTTACTTTTCATCTCTTTTTAGTTAAAAAAGCTGACAAGAAGCTTGGGGCTACAGCCGGAGGTTAGTGGCCACAAGCAAAGCTCAATCCCAAATGTCCCCAAATTATTTAAAACAGCTTGCTTTAGCAAGCAAGTTGATAGCAACACAAGTACACTGTTTTAAAAATGTTGGTTTTAACTGTGGAAATAAAGTTAGACTAGTTTTTTTTAAAGTCAGTGGTACACCTGGGCAAAGTACTAAAGCCCCTATGTCTGTATTGTAAAGAAGGTCACTGTAGTTCGAGTAAACAACAGCATGGGATTACTCAACAAATACACCCTGGAAGACCTAATAAATCACAAATATTTAGTTGTTAGTATTATATTCAAAAGCTATTTTGTAAATCAAAGTAACTATGAAGGATGTTTGAGAGAACAGTTGTAAACAGCAGGCACTTTAGGCTATAATAAAAAATAAACCTAGATAACACTGGAGTTAGGTCCTCATGTCAGTACAGATAGACCATTACTGCCACTAATGAATAAGGGAGATGGTGGAAAGAAGAGTCTGATTAACAAAACAATACTGTAATACCTGACTGTGTGGTAAATGTAGAGAAAGACAATACACAACTAGCAGACCCTGATGGTATGGAAACAGAAATGGATAATGAAGGAGAAACGCCTATGCTTATGAACAAAACATTACTTAAAGGATAGCAACTAAGAAATAAGGTAAAATGCTTGAAATGTAAAAAATAATCACTACAAATATTCATATAAGTATTACTTTGCATCAGGTTAATATTAAGAGAAATTCTATAAAAGAAAATGGTCACACGCACACACACAGACACACACACACACACACACACACACACACACACACACACACACACACACACACACACACACACAAAAACAATCAGTAAAAACTAAAAGAAAAACCGAGCCAAGCTAGATTTTCTACTGTATGATTCCTTAAAACCTCTTGTATTAGAGGTAACATGAGATATTTGCAAATGACCCCTTAAGGACATCAGGTGTTTCAGCTATATGGCAATTCTGAATGCCCACGGCTTTTTTCCTTTTTAAATCTGTTATGGACAAATTCAGCCCAATAAAGCCAAACCCCACTAGCTGTGGACATGCATGTTTCAGCCGTCTTATGGCCTCTTCAGCACAGCATAAGTGCACTGTTTGGCTAACTTTTGGAAAAACAGGGTTGTCATACCCATCTGATGTCCATAATCATTACGGTATCTGCAAAACATCCCAACTAATAAACTAAAACAATAAGTAACAAGGTCACACAGAAAAAAGAATAAAAAAAAACAAAAAATAAAAACCCAGTCAAATTAGATTTTCCACTGTGTGATTTCTTAAAACCTCTTGTATTAGAGGTAACATGGCATATATGCAAATGACCCCTTAAGGACATCAGGTGTTTCAGCTATATGCCGTTCTGAATGCCCATGACCTTTTTTTTATTTTTAAGTCTGTTATGGACAAACTCAGGCCAATAAAACCAAACCCCACTTGTTGTGGACATGCATGTTTCAGCCTTCTTATGGCCTCTTCAGCACACCATAAGTGAACTGTTTGGTTACCATTTGGAAACACAGGGTGGGCATACCCAGCTAATTTCCATAACCATTAGGGTATCTAAAAATATCCCAACTAACAAACTAAAACAATGAGCAACAAGGTCACAAAGAAAAAGCAATCAGTAAAAACTGTGCTGAAGATGCCATAAGAAGGCTGAAACATGCATGTCCACAACTAGTGGGGTTTGGCTTTATTGGCCTGAATTTGTCCATAACAGACTTAAAAAGTGAAAAAAAAAGTCATGGGCAATCAGAAATGACATACAGCTGAAACACCTGATGTCCTTAAGGGGTGATTTGCATATATCCCATGTTACCTCTAATACAAGAGGTTTTAAGGAAACACCCAGTAGAAAATCTAGTTTGGATGTTTTTTTCTTTTAGTTTTTACTGAATGCTTTTTCTATGTGACCTTGTTACCCATTGTTTTAGTTTGTTAGTTGGGATATTTTGCAGATACCCTAATGGTTATGGACATCAGCTGGGTACAACAACCCTGTGTTTTCAATTGTTAGCCAAAAAGTCCATTTATGCTGTGCAGAAGTAGGCTGAACCTTGCATGGCCACAGCTAGTGAGGTTTGGCATTATTGGCTTGAATTTGTTCATAACAGATTTAAAAAGGAAAAAGATCATGGGCAATTAAAATTGCCATATATCTGAAACACCTGATGTCCTTAAGGGTCATTTGCATATATCCCATGTTACCTCTAATACAAGAGGTTTTAAGGAATCACACAGTGGAAAATCTAGCTTGGTTGAGTTTTTCTTTTAGTTTTTACTGATTGCTTTTGTTGTGTGACCTTGTTACTCTACTCATTGTTTTAGTTTGTTGGGATATTTTGCAGATACCCTAATGGCTATGGACATTGGCTGGGTACGACAACTCTGTTTTTCAAATGTTAGCCAAACAGTCCACTTATGCTGTGCAGGAGAGGCTATAAGAGGCCTGAACTATGTATGTTCACAGCTAGTGAGGTTTGGTTTTATTGGCCTGAATTTGTCCATAACAGACTTAAAAAAAGTTGTTATAGTTCAGAACAGAACTGCCATATAGCTGAAACACCTGATGTTCGTAAGGGTTCATTTGCATATATCCCATGTCACCTGTAATACAAGAGTTTTAAGGAATCACACAGTGGAAAATCTAGACTGACTGGGTTTTTCTTTTAGTTTTTACTGATTGCTGTGTGACCTTGTTATGCATTGTTTTAGTTTGTTAGTTCAGATATTTTGCAGATACCCTAATGTTTATGGAAATCAGCTGGGTTCAGCAACCCTGTGTTTGCAAATGTTAGCCAAACAATCCACTTATGCTGTGCAGAAGAGGCCATAAGTAAGCTACACATGCATGTCCATATCTAGTGACGCTTGGCTTTATTTGCCTCAGTTTGTCCGTAACAGATTTAAAAAGGAAAAAAGGTTGTGTGCATTCAGAACTGCCATATAGCTGAAAACCTGATGTCATTAAGGGGTCATTTGCTTATATTATGTCACCTCTAATACAAGAGGTTTTAAGGAATCACACAGTGGAAAATCTAGCTTGGATATTTTTTTTTTATTTTATAATGAAAGAAAAAGTTAGGAAAATGTTACATACATGCAATGAATAATTAAGAACTGTAAGTTCAAATAATAATAGCAATGCAGACATTGAATATTCAATGACTGTAAGTTCAAATAATAGTGTAGAAACCAAAGCGGAAAATGGAACAGAAAGTAGCCGTCACAAACATGTATTTCTGGTAGTAGTTATAGTTAAAAATGTGACTATTGTCATATTTTGGGAAATGTGAGCTAATACAGAGAAAAACATTAATAGAGACACCATGGGGTTACTGAATACAAAAAAATGAGTGTAAATCCAGTGTACTCCAGACAATGGATACTCCAAGTGCAAAAGAAAAAAAAATGTACTAGTGATCTAAGTATAGATCAAAATAAGAAGTTAAACAGAAACAGGAAAATTAAGCATAATTGAAGATAATTACTGAGCTACAAAATTATGTAATAAACAACAGAGGAATATCCGTAGTTAGTACTAAAAAGAGAACAAAGGAGGGAATGTAGTTGATATGTAAAGCAAATTCAAAGAGAATAAACAAGTAATGATAACACAGAAGAGAATTTTGATATTGCAGACAGCTTAAAACAGTTATGAGAGATCAATGTACAGTAAGAAAGACAAAGTAAAAATTACATTTTTATACTTTGAGACTCGTATTTAGTGTCTTAAGTAAAACCTTCAGTTACCCTTAACAAATCTAAGATGACAGTTTCTGCTTTAAGAGGTATTACATTTGTCAAATTAAGTACACTCTCCTAAGCTGATTACAAATACCAGAACTATGAATCCCTGTTTTGGACATGGTAAGTTCACACTTTACCCAATTAATAGAGAAACCTACTTGTAAAAGCTATATGTTGGACTTGCTACTAATTAGTAGTAATCCTATTTGTTATTCAGGTAGACTCATTAGATACACATTCCCTTTTCAGGGGTTAAACAAAAGCCATTTCTTGTTCAATGATTTGCTCAAGGTAACAGAATGGGCATACAAGGGCTAAGAGAATCAAACCATGTATCACAGGAACTACACCTTACAACCTTAATCTCTGAGCCAACTGCCAGACTGATTACAAATCAGCAAAGATGGATTAAAGGTCATGATAGTATTTTTTCTGATATTTTGGCATTGTCTGAGGGAAGAAGAGATATATTATCTGAAACTAGCTTAACTAAATAATTTACAATATAGATTGGCAAAGTACACATTTAGGAGATAGCACTAACTGTTGATGTGATTTATTCAAAAGCATTTGTAATAAATACTTAAATAACAGCAAAGTTAGGACTACTAAAATTGGATTTAAAGTAAACCATGGTGGGATTGTCATCTAACTAAACATTTCAGAAAGAAGAAAAAAAGATTGTTTCAGAAATGCAAAAATAAAACAAACTTCATTAACAATTGTCTCAATCAAATAACAACACAGCTAAAAAGGATTCATTAAGAAACAAATATATTATAATTCCCTGATAAACGGAAAAGACAATCTGAAAGGTTTCTACAAATATGTTAACGTAAATAGGAAAGTTCAGACAATGGTAGGGCCTATTGATACTAGCAACAAGATTATCATTGTAAGCTTTGAAACAGCAAATAGACCCAGTGAATATTTTACTGAACTGTCTATATCATATTATATACTACTAATAATTACCCATTACCTATTGTATTTGTGACATGTCCTATCTTCTGAAAAGTAAGTCTCTCTAAAGCGCTCGGTAAAGTGAAGACTATACTAGATGGGATCACACATCTACTGATGTACATTCGTATATATGATCTCTAACAATGTAAATCAATCATTAACATGATGGAACTTGTGTAATACCTAAAGACTGGAAACAATAATTTGTTGTGCTATACTATAAGGAAGCTCACAAAAAACATAATTATGGACCAGCAAGTCTCCTAGTATGATAGGTAAATGTTTTTAAAGATGTTTACCTAATCATTTGGAGATTGATGATATTTACGGGGCATCATTGGATTCTACAGTGTATGGACATATAAAAGGAAGATCCTTTAGGTTCTGTCACTTTAAGGTCTTTGAGAGGGCCTCTACATTATTAGATCATGGAAAATAGTTTCTAGTGACTTGACTTGATATCATTAAGGCATCCAATACCATATTACATGATTAGACCATATTAATCTTTGCAGTCTAGATGCAAACCCATACATTATTAATTGGATTAGAAGTTGACTACCATACAACAGAGAGCAAAGTGTTACAGTTCAGAGAGCAAGATAAAAATGGGCATGCACTAAAGCAGGAGTCTCTCAGGTCTCTGTTGGGACTGGTTCTCTTTAATGTGGTAATCTCAACACTGCTAATGGATCCAAATGTATGGCTATCTTAACATGTTGATGAGTAAGACAGGGGAAGAGATAAATGACTCAAAGAACATAAAGAGTTAAATAAATATTTAATTAGTTTGCAGAAGTGGGCCAAAAATTTAGGATTAAGGTTTCATATTATCAATAGTAAAATAAAAGTCTAAATGTGATATTAATTTTGACATAAAGTTAGTAGACAAAATGTAATTATAAATAGCATATACTAAAAATAAAAGCAAAATCATCAAGACAGATAGGTCTAATTTATAACAGTATTATATCAAGAAAGACAGTTCCCAAAACCTTGTATATCTTAACAGTACAGCTTGGGTATATGTTTACTCTCTAAAGGAGAGATACAAGCTTTAGAGGAAGCAATGGCAATGCTACACTGGGTTATATGAGGGCATGTGTCCCCAGTGAAACAGTGTGACCTGTATGAGTGCCCCAGTTCTTACAATACTAAAAATTAAAAGAAAAATTAAAATAATCTCTCTCTATCTTTTTTTTTTAATCTAACCATTCCACCTGGTAGGGGGCGTAGCCAAGATGCGCACCAGATAGCAGCAGATTTCTTCAGCTCCACCTAGTTCAACTTTTATGACAGGAAATTATAATTTTTAAGTTATCCTAGGAAACTTATTTTACATTAATAGTTTCTTGAAGTCTAAATCTAGGATAATATAAAAAAATCTTGATCTAGGCAGAATTTCCTGTCAAAAATACGTTGGAAATATTTCTACTCATCAAAAATTCTTAGAATGAGTTTTTCAAAAGGCAACAATCAAGATACCAGCTTCAGAAAGGATTTACAAACATTGATATCAAATATGCAGGACTTAACAAGCAAAATAGATAAAATAGACTCAAAATTGACAACTTTAAAGAAAAATCCTCCAAGCAAATGGACTTACTACACGAAGATCTACAAAAACAAAAAATACAAATAAATGAAATACAGGAAGCTTTAAATGACATGGACAAAAGAATGCAGGAAGGAGAAAATAATGGAGAATTTCTTCTAAAACAAAATACTGTTCTGCAAAATAAACTGGATGACTTAGAGAATAGGGCTCAAAGGAATAACTTAAGAATCTTTGGACTGCCTGAGAACATAGAAGGCAGTAATATGGTAAGCTTTTTTATCATCTTGGTTACCTAAAACCCTAGACTTGCCAAAAGCCTTATCCTTCGGCATAGAGAGAGCCCGTAGATCTCTGTCTTCCTCTAATGCAAATAAAAAAATGCCTAGATCAGTTATAGTTATATTTCTTTCCTCACATGATAAAGAGATGGTACTAAAAACAGCATGGACAAAAGCTCCTAGTAAAGTTAATGAAAGTGTCATCAGATTTGATAATGACTATTCTTCGATGGTAATATCTAAAAGAAAAATATTTCTGTCTCTAGTAAAAGAATTAAAGAAGGCTCAAATCAAAACTTATCTCCTGTTTCCAGCAAAACTAAAGTTTTTTTTATATATGATAGTCTTATAATATTTGAAGACCTAGACACTGCCTTGACATACATCAACAAACATAAAATATTAGACAAAATAGAGGAGATGGAATGGGCAAACCCATTGCAGAAAAGAATGGCATCTGAAACATCCTGAAAAACTATTGACAAACAAAAGAGACTGAAAAACAAATAATATCTTATACAGTTCATCTGCTTACTTAAAAATTAATATATTCTATCTGCACAATGTGTAATTCATAATCTTTTGCCTTAATGCAAATAAAACAGGTAACCAATATGGTCATTTAATATTTAACATTTTGAAAAATGAAATCTTGTTTGAAGGTTAGTTATACCACAAGTTTAATCTTTTACCTCTTCTTTCCTCTTTCTCTGATATAATTAGTCGGTGGATACTGTGGTTCAGTTTATATTGCTACATGCTTTGAACATAAGCACACAGTTAATATGACAAAAAATGTAATCAATATATACTTATGTTTATTTAAATGGTAATGCTTGTGTTTATGTTTATGAGTTAAGGGTGTTTATAAGTTACTAACTGTTGAATTGCTTTATACAATGATTTTAGATGATTTAATAAGATTTGATTGTAAGTTGTATTGAAGGCTTCATCATTAGTGAAAAGGCACCCTGAGATGCATTTAACGTGGCTTGTGCACATAATATTAGAAATGCTGTTTAAAACCTGTAATTTTAGCTTCACTTACTGTTTTCCCACCTTAAACAAACCAGAAAGACAATTTTGAATTCCCACAGGCTCGAGATGCATAGTCACGAGCTTAAGAAATCTTCAGTATACTCCATTACTTCATAGGAACCGGCTTGCAGCTTCAATTCGAACTTTGACCTCTAGTGATGCGCAAGTGAGATGAGACGATGATGGGCATATAGATTCAAACTGGTAAACCACCGCAGAAGAAGATATTAATGAAAAAAAGGAAATTCAAGCAAAAACAGTAACTTTAAGGCTTACTAAACTACTGAAATAGTTAAATAAAATTGGAAATGCACAGCTTTCCTTTCTAAATGTAATTATACTTACTAAGCTGTTTCTTTTAGTTGAATCTTAAAAGCAAATCTTTGTGTAGAACATGTTCATTGCTGCTGATAGATGTTTACCTTATGCAGTATCAGATAGATGGAAATAGTTACTACTTTTACAGTTGGCTTAATTATGAAAACTTACTTCTCATGGGTGTGCAGACTTTAACAGTGAAACACTTAATATGTGGATTCAGATATGCAGTCGGGTATTGCATACATATTTTAAATAAGTCAAAATCTCATTGGTTATTTTGTCAAAATATTATTTAATATATAGTTCTTTGTCAAAGTGAATTTAATGTTTTGAATGGGAATGTATTGAGGCTAGTTACTGTTGTAACTCCAAAGAATGTTGCTCAGATGGACATCTTTATTATTTCTCTTGTATTTCTTTGCTTCATATACAAAAGTTGTATTGGAATGAAATAATAGTTCCATTTGATGTGAAGTGTATTAGTTTATATGTACTGCTCAGAAAATATTTGTCATAGAATTCAACAGAAATTATCTTAGTATTAACTAGGCATCTATTTTAACTAGTCTATACCTACTTTTAGGAGGTGATGCAATGGTATGGGGACACACAAAATTATACTTATTACTATTTTCTCACTTATCAAAGTTATATCTTTTGGGGAAAACATTATATGTGATAACATTTTAATGGGGTCCAAATCTAGACTCATATAAAAAAGAGGTTTTAAAATGCTGACATAAAAATCTCTTTTATGCATCAGAAGGCTCAGTAATCTAGTTTTCTTTACTTACATTACAACAAGTTTATATGTATTCTATATGAGATGTCAGCATAGTAAGTAGCTGATACATCTGGATGTTCTCTCTAGTGGTGTCTTTCAGCATTTTATCTTAATACACAGTCTAAATTGGATAGATGAACATATAGTATTTAACAATATAAATACTGATCTTAATAATGATATCCTGAGATATGACTTAATACACTAACAAAACTTGCGAATCTGGAGTACAGTGTTGATGACAGGGAAAAATGCTTCATAGCTAACCATCATTGTTAGCTAACAGTTAACTCAGTGAATTAACATATTCATTTACTGACTCAAACAAAAAATCAAATTCAAATGGTTGCCTGGCAACTACAATGCATGTGTATATTTGAAATGTTTATTGACGTTGTTTGAAAAGCTTTATATTAACAATTTGTATATCAGTTGTTTGTATTCTGTTACTGCTGATAGACTGTTAAATATGAACTATATTAGATCACATTTCATAGGTTCATAGGTAGGTACTAGGCTATTGGCCCTGGGTCCTATATAAGCCTAGCCAAAAAGATACCCTGGATTTCGCCACCCAAGAAAATTATTTTCCTGTGCCCCTGTCGAGCAGAGTGACAGAAGTGATCCCCTGGGTGAATTTCCTGTTTCCCATCAATCATCAAGATTTTTCTTGAAGAGTGCTAATGAGGAGCTTTGTTGGATATAGATAGGTAGTTTGTTCCAGAGTATGGGAAGTCTGTGGCACAGGAATCTATCCCTCCAGCATGTTCTTTTTATTGTGGTGACAAGGTTTAGGTCCCTAGAGCATGTAGCTTGGAGGAATTGGGATTTCTTTAAGTGGAGCATGTCCAACAGCTATGGGTTTGACATAGCTTTGTATGTTTGGCAGAGATTGCCTTTGAATAGCTGATATGCAATGGAGTAAAGTTGGAGTTTTTTGAGACAGTCTTCATAGGGCTCTGTTTGAGGCTGGTAATCCTCTTTGTGAGATATTTCTGCGGCCTTTCCAGTTGTTGTAGATGTCTTGTGAGGTACATACCAAAAGGAGTGTTGTACTCTATAATGGGTCTAATGTGTGATGAGTAGAGGGGAACAATGACCTCTTTTTTCCTGGATGAGAAACCTTTTGTGATGCAGAGTGCCATGTAGAAGGATTTCTTGACTACTGTGGCAATGTGATTATCAAAGGAGGGACTACTCTCCACCTGTGTCCCAAGGTCTCTTATCATACTTTCGGCATTAAGTAGACTACCGCCTATGTGGTAGTTCATGCATACAGAGTTTTTAACAAAGGGGATGACAATGCACTTTTTGGCATTGAGCTTGAGGCATGGCTTTGACACCAGACATCTGTCTCAGTGAGGCCCTTTTGTAGGCTGTCTACATCATTAGGAGTTTTTTATTATGGCTCCTAGTTTGCAGTCATCTGTGAACTTCGTTAGCCAAAGACCTTTTGTGTTAGCCTGTACTTCAGAGAAGTAGATACCAAACAGGAGAGGACCCAGAACTGAACCCTGTGGTACTCCACTTGTCACTGGTCTGAAGTTGGATTTGAAGTCTGCTACTTTCATAGTGTGGGTTCTGTCAGTGAGCCAGTTGGCAACCCATCTTGTGACATAGGGATTTATTCCTAGTTTAGTGAGTTTATCTATAATTCCAGAATGGGGGATGGTGTTGAAAACCTTGGCGAGATCTAGATAGGCTGTGTGAACCACCTTACCCTCGTCTACGGTTTTGGTGACTTCTTCAAAGAAGTCTTTCAGGTTTAGGAGACATGATCTGCCTTTTACAAACCCAAACTGGGTGGTGTCCAGAGTTTGGAGATTATCAATGTCTTTGATTATAAGTTCCATGATGATACATTCCATAGCCTTGTAGACCAGGCTCGTCATGCTAATGGGGTGGTAGTTCCCGGGGTCTGTGGTGGCTCATCCTTTGTGGACTGAGATAACCATCGCTGTGTGCCATTCAGTGGACACAAAGCCTGAGGTGAGCCTATGATTGAACATGGTACTTAGGTGGGGTGCCAGTTCATTCTGTAGTTCATGTAGAACGCAGCCTGGGATGTTGTCAGGTCCCATGGATGCTGTGATCTTGGCTGTGGAGAGTATGGTTTTTACCTGGGCAGCCATGATTACAGTAACTTTGCATTCTTCCGGTATAAAGATGGGCCCTTTAGGGGGTAAGGGGGTGGGGGGTAAAGTTAGCACTGAACCTATCTGCCAGGATGTTGGAAATATCAGTTGGTTCTGTATATTTAGTGCCATTGTGCTGTAACTCAGAGCAGATCTGAATGTTGCCATTGAGATTTTTGACATAGCTATAGAATGCTTTGTGGTTGTCTTTAGAATCAGTGGTGATTTTTTTTCATAACTAGCTTTGGAGAATTTTATGAGGGATCTCAACTT
The DNA here is from genome assembly GCF_019279795.1 of Protopterus annectens. NCBI lineage: Eukaryota > Metazoa > Chordata > Ceratodontiformes > Protopteridae > Protopterus > Protopterus annectens. Next base: position 893,738,710 of record NC_056734.1, read on the forward strand.
CTTACTGAGGCTGAGCAGGAAGTTCCTCCAATCATGAGATTTTACTCTTTTTTGCAACAGTTTCTTTCTTCTGTTGTAGAGTTTGTTTATGCAGGGGACCACCAGATTGGCTTCCTTTTTTTGGAGGATAGCATCTTAGTTCTGTTAGGGATAGCACAATCCATGCACTTGTGTAAGTGCTTATAAAGTGCATTTGTGTAGGATTCAACAGTCGTAACCTCTATTGTCCATCTGCATGGGTGTCGTGAAGTTTGCCACTTCTGTCTTGAGAAGCATGAAGTTGGCTTTGGAGAAATTTTTTACGGTGGTTTCCCTAATGGTGGGTGGGGGCAAGATGTGGATGTCTTGGGTGATTAGCTTGTGGTCAAATCTGACTGAGGAATTGACCTCTGGTGTGCAACACCGGTCACCCATATTGGTAATGACCAGGTCTAGGATATTGCTGCCCCTGGTGGGGGTGTGGATAAGTTGATCCAAGGCATTGGAATTTATGAATTCCAGAAAACATTGAGCAAAAGAGTTGGCACATGAGTTGTTATCCCAGTTAATGGTGGGGTAGTTGAAATCACCCATTATTAGGGTCTTGGGTTGTACCCTAATATTTTTCAGTGTATTAAGAAATTAGGAATTGGAATCCTGGGGCATAGTGGGGGATCTGTAACAAGCTACAATTTGGATTGCAGTCTTGCCCAGAGTTAGTTGCACTTGGATAATCTCGGATGCGTTATGCTGAGCAACTAGCCTGGAGATGTGGATATCCTTAATGAATATGGACACGCCTCTGCCTTTAGTGTTTTGGTCCAGGTTAGGTGCCTGAAAGGTGTAGTATGAATTATAGCCTGGTAATGCAGGGGTGCTCTCTGGAGCCTTGAACCAGGTCTCTATCACTGCACATATGTCGATGTTCTCCATTTTAAGGAGTGCCTCCAGTGAGTGTATTTTGAGGTTTAGATTTCTAGCATTGAGTAGCATTACCCTTAGATTTTGCTTGCTTGTACCTGTTACAGTGCTGAATTTGTCATTTGAACCTTCCCTAAAAAAGGCACTATAGGGGTGGCAAGAGCCTTAGCCAGTATCTGGAATCCCAAGGGTGACAGGTGCAGGCCATCTCTGGCAAAGCATCGTGGTCTGTCGATCATGTCATCCCAGGCAGACAGATACTGGATTCCCTTAGAATGACACCAGAAGCTTAGCCAATTGTTGAAGTCAATCATTTTGTCCTTGTACTGTGTTATCATTTAGGGATGTATTCTAATTTGTACATAAGCTACAAGTAAAAGTTATGATGTTTATTTTAAAACTGATTTCATGTGTTTAGGTATTAATCTAAAAACACAAATAGGAACTCATTAAGATGATTAAGATAAAGAAGTTTCTTATAAATAAGAAAGTTTTGTTAGACCAACATGACATATTGTTGGTCAATTAGTTTTAAATCTTGTTTGCATATTAAAGTTTATATTGCAATTCAAAGTTATATAAGTTGATGAGTCAAATTCTAACAATTAAGATTGATCTTACTATTAAATTTATATACTGGTTGGGGTTGAGAGTCTGCTGTTATTGACCGAGTGGTGAATTTGAGTGGCTGTTGCTACTCAATTTAGGAGTTTATAACTCCAGGCTGAATGCGAGGTTTGTATATAGAGTTATGCAATTATTTTACAGTGGTACAAAATACTTCTTAAATACATCCATTAGTTGTATTACACAAACTGCTGTGACTCTAGATAGACCCAAATAAAATTCTATACTTAAAACTAATCCATTCTTGAATAAACAACTTACACCAATACAAAACAAGGGGAAAATTAAAATAAATAAGGAAATAGAGAAGTAATCTGAATTAGAATGAAAGACATTAAGACTGTTAAACAACCAGAATTACTTTGTTGAGAGGTATCTCCATTAACATTAATGGTTTGAATAACCTATGTAAAAGAAGAAATCTATTTAGATACTTTAACTTACACAAATCTAATTTTCTTACAGGAAACTGATCTTCTAAAAAAAGACATATCCAGACGTGATACAATTAAGTTTATTGTGTTATCTAGTTCTGAACATTCACAGAAAAAAAGAGTTGTGGCCATTATATGAAACAAATCATTACCTATCCCTAAAATAATTAACACTTATCAAGATGATAAAGGAATGTTGTGCTCGGTTATAGTGGAAATAAATAAAAAGTCTTTACCTTGGTTAATGTCTACTGGATACAATGCATAAGAATAAATACTGTTAAGCAGCACATAAATCAAATTATTTCCTTGGCAAAAGGAAACATTGTAATGGCAGGTGATTTTAATTGCATCTTAAATGAAAATGAAACTAATATTAAAGTAAAAGAAGGATAACAACACAGGCCAGACATTTAAAAGACTTCATGAATTCATTTCACCTTGACAATATAAACAACCTAGCAGACTCAAATTCATTATCTTTTTCCTTCTTTTGTGCTAGACATGGCTCCTGTTCTAAAATAGATAGAGTCCTTATTTCTAATCAGTTAACTAATGATATAACAAAATCCATGATTATCTCTTGTCCATTACCCGATTATAATTCCATTAATTTTTAATTCAAAATTAACTCATTACCCAAAGTTCAGTTTAGAAGAATACCAGCTTACATTACCAAATTAGAAGAATTTAAGGAATTCATTACAAACTAAATAAATAACTTTATAGAAATAAATACCACCCATGATACATCAGTGATTTATATTTGGGATGCTCATAAAGCATACTTATGTGGGAAAATAATCAATTGGTATAATAACAAAAGGAAGGCCTGCGATAAAGATCCACAGGAGAGTCAAAATAAATTATATAACCTTAAACTTAAACAAAATTGTAAACACATAAATAATGACATTAAAGAAAAAATCAGTATATTAAATAAATATCTAGATATTCTTAGTTATAAAACATTGATATGTTTAGAAAAACATAAACTTCTCACTTTTTCCAACAATCCCAGATATTTAAATAGGCTTAAAAATAAAACCATAAGGCTTAGTAAACATAATAATATTAAAGAAATATATCCCCCAGGATAAAGAGAATGGTGTACAATGTTCAAGACATATTAGAAGAATTCAGGGAGCATTCCCATACAATTAATCAAAAAGAAGTCTTTATTGAATCAAAAGAAAATATAAAAGGTTTTATTAATAAATACACTAAAAAAAATCTTAACAAACAATAAGCAGAACTAATAGACAAGAATATCTCTTATACAAATATTCAGACACAAATCAACAAACTTAAATTAAATAAAGCTCCAGGGAATGATGGAATCATGCCAGAAATGTATAAGATTATGCCCAGAAATGCTTTAACATTATTATAAAATGTTTTAACAACACAAAATGAATGTATAAGCAAGCCCTCCTTCTTGGAAATACACATTTTTAGCACCTGTAACAAAACCAAACAAAGATTCAACAAAATGCTCCTCATATAGACCCATTCTCTACTGAATGTGGATTACAAAATGTTTATGAATATTTATGCAGATAGATTGGAGTATCTCCTTCCAAACTTGATAGATGAAGACCTAACTGGTTTCATAATAAATAGAAATGCTATTGATAATGTTAAAAGAACCCTATCTTTAATAGATTACTCTAATAAGAAAAAAAAAAAGATCAGTCCTAGTAAGTTTAGATATAAAATCAGCTTAAGGAGCCCAGACATATATTAAAATAAGTACTTATATTTTACAAAATATCCCAATATTAAAAGGAACTAAACAATGTTGCCCTCTTTCTCCTCTATTTCCTTTAATTATGGAACCATGGGCTGACACTATTAGAATGAATAAAGATGTAGAAGGATTTAATATAAACTCTAAGTTCACATCTAAAATTCAGCTCTTTGCTGATGATATTTTTATTACACTTAATGGTAATATATCATTCATGTCTGCTTTATTTGCTTCTATGGAGAATTTCAAAAATAAATCAGGCTTGACTTTTAACAATGAAAAAACAAAGATTCTTCCTATCTACCTTAATAAAAACAAAATAGGAAATCAATATGGTAAAGATATTCATGACTCAGGTCAGTTTACATACTTAGGAATAACATTAACTAAGGATGTCAAAAACATAATATATAATAATTACAACAACATACTTAACAATATTCATTCTCTTATAACTAAGTGGAACAAAATATTCTTTACAGTGGAAGAAAGACTAATAATAATTAAAATAATCGTTCTCCAAAAATATATATCATACAATCAATTTATTTACTTCCCACAAAATCAGTAACTAAAAAGCTAAACTCAGTGATATTAAGATTCTTTTGGTTTCCTAACAAACCTAGAATTGCCCTAAAATATCATTTGATTAGCTGGATAAATGGAGGAATTAGCTTCCCTGACTTAGAGTTATTCTCAATTTCTTCCATAAATCAATAACTTTACTAGTGGATCCTCTGTACTCAGCTAAATGGAAGAAGTATTGGGAAGCAGTTAACACAGACGTATTTATTAGTCCACAAACATACAAAATAAACATTTTAAATAACCCCTTTTTTTTGGATATTAAAAGATCTTTTTTCAACTCAACACCAAAGCATTCAACTAGCTATATTTCAACTATTGTAATTAATTTTAGAAACGTCATATACAAATATCCAATATACAAAGAATGTTTTTTTCTCATATACTCTATAGCCTTTACACAAGGAATTATTTCTGCGTCTGATCCCATCAAGATATCATTATTCAAAGAAAAAGGATTGATATATTGGTTCCAGTTGTTGTTAAATAATGACATTAAATCAATTGATAGCTTAACACAAGAATTTGAATTAGAAAACAACTGTTGGCTAGAACTACAAACATACAGGCAATTTATTTTAAATAAACTCAATTTAATAACTCCATCCAATAAATAATATGTTCCATTAAGCTATCTAGTCTTAAATATACAACATAAAACTACTTTCAAAAACAAACTATAACATATATATAAGATAATTATAGATGAAACACATAAAAGCTCTGACTATTTGTGGAATTATTATACATCTATTAACGATGAACAACGTGTTGAACAGGATAAAAATAATATCCTGGTATCAGCTAGTAGAACAACATCCTCACGTAGATGGAAACTATACACATGGAGATTTATCCATAGGGCATTTTAGACACCATTTATTATGAACAAGATTACTAAAAAAGAAAGTGTATGCAAAAGATGTAAAATAGAAAAAAAAATGCTGATTGGGCACATGTTTTTGATTGCAAGGAACTGAAAAGTTATTGGGAAAATGTAAATAAGTTTCTACAAGCCGTATTTACTGGCAATTTTAACATAACCAAATATATGGTCCTCTTTAGCATGCCAGTTCATTATAATATTTAAAAAAATTAAGCTCCCTTTGTTATGGTCAATTCTTACAGTGGCTAGGAAAATCATAACAAGAACTGGATTTCCGATTCTCATCCTACAATCAGTGAGTTTAAAAATACTATTACAGAAGTCTGTCACATGGAACTTTGGACTATCAAGTCAAGAACAACTAGAAAAAATGATTTTTATAATATGTGGGCTAGTTTACAGGAATTATTAAAAAAAGAATGGGCAGGATCCACAAAGGCTTGCACGGGGTCTAAGAGTAGTGTAAGACTCCATGCAGCCCTCGCAATCCAGGAACAGCCCGAAATTCCGTGTAAGAGACCAGCTAAAACGTCATGCCAGCATGTTTCCGCTGGTATGCACATTGCTCCCCCCTGAGGAAACAGAAAGGAAAAAGGAAGCAACAGAAATAGTAGGAAGCTAGCAGGGAATACTGCTGGAGCTAGCAGGTGAAAACAATTAGAAGCAGGCAATTACACAGGCAGAATAGTAGCCCAGCCCAGCACTTAAAACTCTGCAAACAGCAGTGCAGGATGTTTCTTTCAAGAGACACTGCAAGACAGGAGTAAGCTATTAGAAGTGAAAACTGAAAAAGCTTCACTCAGAGCAGAAATGCTAGGGGCTGCCATAGCTGTCATAAGGAGACATAGGCGACTTGCTGAGGGTGGTGACAATGCAAATGCTGCCAGACAACCCACAGTGAGGAGACGGAGAAGAGTGTACAGGCCTAGGGTCACCTACCAGGGGTTACATGAGCTGGAGATAGTGGAGCGCTATAGAGTGGACAGAGACCTCCTGCAGCAAATTGTTGAGCTGTGCAGGCCACGCCTCACACACAGAACCAACAGAGGGGAACCCATCCCAGTGGAAATCAAGGTATGTGTTGGCCTAAGTATACTAGCAACAGGTACCTTCTAGAGACCAACTGGTGATATGATGGGGATATCACAGGCATCAGCCTCCAGGGTACTGCACCAGTTCCTGGATGCCATGTCAGCACATGTCGGTGATCATGTATATTTCCCCATTGCCCAGCAATATGCGTCTCTTCCAGCAAATAGCGGAATACCCTGAGGTAGTGGGGTGCAATAGACTGCACGCACATACGCATCAAAGCACCAGCCGCTGAGCGGGGTAGGGCCTACATTAACCGCATGGGCTTCCCCTCCATCAACTGCCAGGTCGTGTGTGATGCCCAGGGCATAATAATGAATGTGTGTGCTGGCTGCCCTGGAAGCTACCATGATTCCCATATCTGGCATCTGACGCAGCTGTACCAGACATTTGCCAGTGGGGACATCCCACATGGTCACTTAGTAGGGGATGCTGGATATGCACTGGAGCCATGGCTGATGACACCCATCAGAAATGCACACACACCTGAACAGGAACGCCATAATGAGGCACACGCACAAACACGAAATGTAATCGAGCGTGTGTTTGGGCTGCTCAAGTCACGGTTCCGGTGCCTGGATACATCTGGTGGAGCCTTGCAGTACTCACCAACTACATGTACCCAAATTGTCATGGTATGTGCTATGCTACATAATATGATTCTGCAAAAACAGCTGCAGCAGGATCAGCATAGGGTTGGGCCAAACAGCCCCCCACCATTGCCAAGTCAATCACAGGCAGAGCATGACTCGGAGGAGGAACAACCTGAGCCTGCCCCAGTAGGCAGAAGGAGGCGTGCCCAGTATGCCTTGGCCTTGGCAAAGCGGCAACGCATAGCACATACACTGGCTCAGTAGGGACCCTGGAAATGATACCTCTCTCCGACTCACACATATAGTAAAAGGGACGCCTAAGTTGACACAACCTGCTTTCAAACATGTACAGGGAGTGTAGTATGTGCATCCAACAATGGCAGCCCTGCAGCACTACCTGAGGCATGATTGCCATGTGTTAAGCAATGTAACACCATGTAGTATATGCAAACTTGATGACCCTGACTAACATCCTACCCTCACCAAGCATGATGCCACAATATGAAGATGAGATGATCAATTGCAATAATTGGCTGAAGTATTGCTGTTAGTCAAAGAGGATCCAATGTGTGCCAGCCTGGGATGACATGCTGAGCACGACATGATGCTCCACCTGCTACGGTTGGCGTGCACCTATCAGTCCTGGCCTTATGGATACTGGCAAAGGCTGTTGTTACCCCCAGCATGCCTTGAATAGGTAAGGCTCAAAACACAAACCCACCTCCATAGGTATCACAAGGGATAAGAACCTAGATGTAATGCTACCCAATGCCAGAAGTCTAAACAGCAAGATGCATACAGTCTAAACTCCCCCAACATGGAGAATGTTGATATCTGTTCCGTAACAGAAAACTGGGTCAAGGCTCACAACAGCACCCTAACACTACCAGGTTACACCTCATACTGTGCTGTACAGCCCCAAAACATGGAACAAGCTACAAAAGGAGGGTGACTAGCAATAATTGTCAAGGATAACCACACCCCCATGTTGGTACCACAACAAGAAGCAGCATGGACTAGCCATGGTCAAGTAACAGTGGCTAAAACTGCCTCCCAGTATATAGCCTGCTACAGACTACCGTCCTAACACCAGGAACTGCACTTGGCCTATGTTGGAATACATGAATATATCAAGCTCTCCAAACCACATTATATTGGGTGACTGAAAATACCCAAACATAGACTGGGAGCATTATTCTAGCTCCAGCACCCTAGGACAAAGGTTCCTAGAATCCATAAACCAAAATGCTCAGGAACAACGTACCACTCCCCCAAGAGGGGTAAGCATACTGGATGTGATAATTAGCAATATGGGTACTGGATGGCAAGATGAGAAGTGTATCCCTCACTGGTAAGATCAGACCATAGAGTAATCACACCAGATATACACATCCTGACCACAGTCCCTGGCCAGAAAACCACAGTGAAAAACATGTGTAAAGCAAATGTTGCACTCCTCCAAACTGATGTGGAATCCATTAAAGGCCCTGTGCATGTGCAAAATATGGGCCACACCTCAGAACCCGTTATACAGGCATTCCATGAACACTGCCAGGAATGCATGGATTATGCAATCCCAAATAAAACCAAGACACAATGCCATACACGCAGGCATCTGGCATGGTGGACCCCAGCCATTACCAAACCATGCAAGAGAATGAGGAAGCTACTACATGATAGAGCAAACCTAAAAATGGAAGTAATCTCTGATCAGTATTATGGCAATAAAATATGTCCACTCATACAATACACTAAGGCCAGCTACAACAAGTTGAATCTGTGAATCTTGAGGCAATGTTACACCTGCCCCACGTACACAGACAATCCTCTCCTCCCCCCCAAGAAATACAAATATATGTGAGAGATGCAACCATTTATCCAAACTGGAGGCTGAGCTCTCTCAACTCAGTACTGTCAAAACTAGTCAGGAGGAGAAGGTAACCACACACACCACAAACCCAGTCTCACATAGACCTATCACAACTGCAAACCAAAGACATAAACACAGAAAAACATTCCCGGAGGCTCTAATTACAAACACACCACATCAACAGAGGCCTCCAAAGCAGACACCCAAGCAACCACTACCTCCAAACATAGCACATGAACACATAGTACACAAAGCTGGTGTGCCAAACAGTCACAGGCCAGAAGGAGAAACAACATGCCTGATACAGTTGTAATAGGTGACTCCATAGTCAGACACACTGTTGTCCCGCTCACCAGACTGAACAAGGGAAAGGGTACAGTAAGCTGCCTGTAGGCTGCTACAATACGCCACATAACACAAGTACGCAGGTCACCCCAAAGCAAGTACAAATATGATGCAGTCATTGTCCATGCTGGTGTGAATGACCTGAGACATACCTCCCCGGACTACATAAAAAGAGACATAGATGAGCTCTCCGATTATGTAGTCCAGGCCAGTATGACACTGACCTTGTGCAGCATCCTACCCTCACCAAGAATGATGCCACAGTACAAACACAGAATGATCAGCTTTAACAAGTGGCACAATTACTGGTGTCATTCCAAGGGGATCCAATGTCTGTCTGCTTGGGATGTCATGCTTGACAAGCCACGCTGCTTTGCCAGGGATGGCTTGCACCTGTTACCCCTGGGCGTCTGGATATTGGCTAAGGCTCTTGCCACCTCCATAGAGCCTTTTGTAGGCAAGGCTGAAAAGACTAACCCACCTCCCTAGAAAACATAAGTGGAAAGAAACATAAGGGTAATGCTGCCCAATGCCAGATGTCTAAACCGCAACATGCATGCTCCCGAGGCCCTCCCCAGTATGGGGAACATCGATGTCCATGCAGTGACACAAACCTGCAGCAAGGCTCCTAAGAGCACACCAGCACTACCAGGTTATACCTCATATCATGCATTATGGCCCCAAAACCTGGACCAAACCATAAAAGGAGGGGGAGTATCCATATTCAGCAAAGATACCCACACGTCCAGGTAACTGATAATGCACAAAGCATCGGAGACCAGCCATGTGCAACTAACCATAGTGAAAACTGCTGTACAGTCTGTAGCATGCTACAGACCACACTCTCACACACAGGAACCCCACTCAGCCTTCCTGAAGACACTGGACAGTATGAATGTCTCACCAAATACGAAACAAGGTACTCACAAATTACCACATAGGTGGTAATCCATTACATATGGAAGGAGTAATCAGGGACCTAGGGACACAAGTGGACAGTAACCTGTCATGTGACACTCACATTGCCAACGTGTCTAGGAAGACCTTCTATATTGGCCACCTTATCATGAAAGGATTCACATCTACGTCAACAGAGGCCATTGTGCCCCTATACTGTTCTCTTATCAGGTCCATAATTTAGTACAATGCCTCATTTGGGATGTACCTTACCCGACACCTGCAGCAGTTAGAAAGACCTCAAAGGTACCTCACCAAGAGGATAAAGGATCTCAAATATATGTCATATGTTGCCTGGCTGTAGACATCCCAGCTGTATGCAGTCACATACTGCCTACGCAGAGGCGTTGTATACCTGTTGTACAAGGCCATGTCCAACACAGGATTAATGGACATGCTCCACCCCAGAAAACCCAAATCCATCAGAGCTGTGAGAGCGAGAGATGTCAACCTCAACACATAATGAAATAGGATGTGCTGGAGGGACAGATACATAACCCAGAGGCTCCCTACACCCTGGAACGGAATCCCACTCCATGTTAGGCAGAGCCCCTCACTGACTCTCTTCAACAGGAATCTTGCCAAGTGGATGGGTGATCGTAGATGTACACTGGAGGTCTTCACTGTGTCACGTCCAGACAGAGGCACAGTAAAGTAAATCCTAAATGGCCATAATATTCACATAGCAAGGGGTGGCGAAAGCCACACACACTGTGGCTAGGCTTATAAATGCCCTAGGGTGGATAGCCTAGTATGAACCTATGAACCTATGAAGATACAAATTGTACAGGACACTAAGGATAATCACAAGGCTTTCTTAACTGATGGTAGGAACCTTGTTGGGAATTCACAGATATGCTCTGAATCACTCAAATATTACATACAATATACCAAACACACACACATTGCCAACATCCAACCTGACAGGTGCAGTGCAACCCCCCCTTCCCCAAAATGCCAAATATCTATCCCAGCAGAGTGCTGCCCCCCTGACATTGCAGATGCTGAGGTAACAGCCAGCATCTACAAAGCAAAACACACAGCATCAATGGTATGAGATGGTGTCCTGGGCTGAGTCCAACATGGACTCCAAGAAGAATGGAACGCCAAATAACACTACTGCTCAATGTCAGCCTTACCACAGGATATGTACCCAAAGAGCAGTGTACAACAACAGTGGTCCTTCTCCACAAAGGTGTTGCCTGAATGGATACTGCAAACTACCACCCCAGAATCCTGACAAGCTTGGTCTGCAAAGCTATGGAAAGGATCAGCATGTACCTCAGACATAAAGATATTGGAGACCTACTGACACTGGACCCTACCCAGTGTGGCTTTCCTAAGTGCAGATCCTGCCTCTTAAACATGTTTGACTCATTTGAAACAGTTATTAAGGCCATTGATGAGGGGAATGTGGTCCACACAGCCTAGCTGGACCTTGCAAAAGGCTTCCATACAATACTCCACGTGTTCATTATAGATAAACTCACCAGCTTAAATATAAACCCCTATGTCAGTAGAGGGGTTGCAAACCAGACCAAGGACAGAACTGACATGGTCAGAAATGCTGCAGCCATGTCAGACTACAAACCAGATACAACTGGCATCCCACAAGGCTCGGTCCTGGGACCTCCCTTGTTTGGTATATATGTCCCATAGGTACAGGCCAACATGGAAGGACTGTGTCTGAACAAGTTTGCAGAGGACTACAAACTCGCCACCATATCTGACCCTCCAGCTGACACAAGCATCCCACAAAAGGGCCACATAGAAACAGACAACTGGTGCCATAGCCATGTCAGCAAGCTAATTGCAGAAAAGTGTATAGTCAACCCCTGTGGATATACAGTAATTGCCTACCAATTACCACATAGGTGTTAACCCATTAAGTACTTAAGATGTAATAAGAGACCTGGGGACACAAGTTGATAGATATCTTGCATTGGACAAGCATGTGGCTGTAGTGGTTACAGAAACATACCATTTACCCACCTAATCATGAAGGTAGTCAGATCTAGATCAGGGGAGGACATTGTGGCTGTGCAGTCATCCTTCATCAGCCTCACAATTGAGTACAATGGCCCCTGTGGGATGTACCTCAGCAGACACCCCCATCAACTGGAAAGACCCCAAAAGTACCTCACCAGGAGTATCAAAGGGCTCGAACAGATGCCATGTGTTGCCTCATTAAATAAACTGCAGCTCCACACAGTGCCATACTGCCCACCCAGAGGCAAGCTGTGCCTGATGTATAAAGCCATGTCCAAGCTGGAATCAATGAACATGCTGCACCTTGTACAATCTGAATGGCAGTGAGCTATGCACATGAGAGACCTGAACCCCAGCACTGACATACATAGGACATGCTGTACTGATTGATCCATAATACAGAAGCCACCCCCACTCTTGAGTAAACTCCCAGTACAGGTTAGCCAGAGAGTCACTCATCGACTCTCCTCAAGAGGAATCTTGATGAGTGGATGGGAGATGGTAGGTTTACCCTGGGTATCACTGTTATGTCAGCGGTAGACGGAGGCACAGTATACTAACCATGACATATGTCATGGCAAACTCCAGTTACAATGTGTGTCGAAGGACAAACACACTCTCTGACTAGCATTAGAAATGGCCTAGGGCACATCGCTAGTGTTTGCCAATGTCCACCTATGTTGTGGAATACACTACCAATGTTGGACAAGCCTGGTTTAAGTAGTCCATATCTGAACATAATGCAACATGGTCATATGTGCACAACTGGCCCCTAACCAGTCTGTTGTGCTCACTATGAAAATTTAAAGCAGTGATAGGACTAAAGCCCAGGATACTGTCCACCACAGTGAAAGTACAGAACCAGTACACTATACGGTACTACAGTGTTTGGTCAGTATGAAAGGATGTTGACAACTGTATGCAAAGTATCCCATGCAAACCCTGCAGGCACAGTATAATCCCTGTTGTGTTCAGACACAAAGCAGTTGGCCAGTAAGTACACAACATGACACCCAACACACAACCATAAACGTGAGATATTGTTGAAGTTCACACTCATCCACAAATGTGGTGGACTGCAGATTTCAACATATGGAAAGCTCACACTGGGCATGCTCGCACACTTTGATAAATGAGACATATGTCAGACAACATGCCGTGGAAAGCCTGAACTGGGCATGCTCACACACTTAGGCCATATCTCAGTTTAGCAGTTGGCCACACATATCTGGTATTTGTATGTGTTATTCCAGGAACCAACCACATTACAGCAATCTGCCCAGTGCACACAGTTAAATGACTACAGAGACATAAGTGATATAGTGGATCCCTCTCATATTCAAACATCTTCCACAGATACACAAGTTGTTCATAGAAACAGGGAATGCTATGGCAATAAAGACCTGCAAACAGTCTATCAGCAACAAATATTGTGCATCTGACAATTAAACATATGGGTGTAGAGGTCAATACTAGGCTGTTTGCCCTAGGGAATGAAAGCTTAGCCAGAGTGTGCTTGGCGTCTGCCTCCCCAGTACAGTAGGCTACTGTGCCACTGTAAAGTAGGTCACATAAGGCACCGTTTGAGGCTAGTGTGCTGTGCCTTCCTCAAGAAGGGACACAGTGGAGATCCCAGGGGTTGAATTTGCTATGCCACATCCATGTGGCTGGTGTTTGCTGGAAGAGGGTTGGTGAGGACCTCTAACAGTAAGTGGGCGTCAATAACAGACTGAGGGGAGCCTTATCTGCAGTGTCTGGACAATTTCACTGTCAACACTTTGTCGTGATGATTATGAGGGATTGAAGTGTCATGCCAGTACTGTTCAGAGATGTCCTCCCTCTGTGGGCTACTGCTCTGCAATGTATTAGCTCACTCCATCTGTTGGACAGCTCATATATGGCTGGTGTACACCTGACAGGTGTCCTGTTGTGGAGGAGTCATGGGTATATTTGGGATAGCATGATCAATGCAAAGCTTCCACATGCTCATAGAATGCAATTGTCAAGGATTCTGCAGAGTGGCCTGTATACTCCCCCAGCATGGGTCCTTTGAAGCCTTCCACCCCAGTCTTCACAAGTGCAAAGTCTGCTTTTGATAAATACACTTTGTTTGCAGTGACAACCTTGCCTGGGGGTGGGGATGGGATATGGATGTCCAGGGAAAGGTGGGTATGGTCAGATATCAACAATGGTGGTCTACCTCTGGTGTGGAACAGTGAGTACCCATGTTGCAGATGGTCAGGTGCAATATGTATTCCCCCTTGTGGCTGTGGTGAATGGCCCTGCCATAGCACATGGACTCACAAATTGTAGTGGCTGTAGGGTAATGTTGTAGAGGCCTGAGTAGTTCTCACACACAATATACCTGTACCTGACGTTAACAACTTGAATGGTGTATGTGAACACCTTCATATCTTGGCACTGTTCCCAGGGAAGTAAAGTGTGTGTCCTGGATGTGGGAGGGGTGGTCTGAACTGGTTGTGTTGTGTGTTACAGGTCCTGTGGTCACGAAGCATGGTATAAAACATAACCTGCCAGTGCTGATGTGCATATCTGACCCTGAAATAGGTGGCCGCAAATGCATATATATTCTATCCCCAACCTGACAGGTAGTAATAGATGTACATACCTCTGTATAAATAATGATGTCAGCACCCTATAAATACTGCATGTGCAGAACAAATGCCCAGTAATTCGGATAGTGTGCTCCACTAATGCGTCTCCCTCAAGTGTCATAATATAGTTAGGTAGGGGTTTGAATCCTGCAAATGCTCAGTGTGTGTGTGTGTGTGTGTGTGTGTGTGTGTGTGTGTGTGGGTGAGCGTGGTTGGTGTGTGTGCAATACTTTGTGAGAGAAATGTCCCTTTTGGCAACTAGGAGAACACACTACAGGATGCACATTCCCCTTTCTAAACACTGATGATGTCAGCACCCTATAAGTACAGCCGGAGAAGGGAAACCTTCCAGTAATGCGAATAGCGTGCTCTGCTAATGCATCCATCTCGAGTGTCATAACATAGTTAGGTAGGGGTTTGAATCCTGCAAATGCTCAGTGTGTGTGTTTGGGTGAGGGGGGTTAGTATGTGTACAATTCTGTGTGAGAGAAATGTCCCTTTTGGCAACTATGAGAGCACACTACAGGATGCACATTCCCCTTTCTAAACACTGATGATGTCAGCACCCTATAAGTACAGCCAGAGAAGGGAAACCTCCCAGTAATGCGAATAGCGCGCTCTGCTAATGCGTCCGTCTCAAGTGTCATAACATAGTTAGGTAGGGGTTTGAATCCTGCAAATGCTCAGTGTGTGTGTGTTTGGGTGAGGGGGGTTAGTGTGTGTGCAATTCTGTGTGAGAGAAATGTCCCTTTTGGCAACTAGGAGAACACACTACAGGATGCACATTCCCCTTTCTAAACACTGATGATGTCAGCACCCTATAAGTACAGCCGGAGAAGAGAAACCTCCCAGTAATGCGAATAGCACGCTCTGCTAATGCGTCCGTCTCGAATGTCATAACATAGGTAGGGGTTTGAATCCTGCAAATGCTCAGTGTGTGTGGAGGGGGGTTAGTGTGTGTGCAATTCTGTATGAAAGAAATGTCCCTTTTGGTAACTAGGAGAGCACACTACATGAAGTACATTCCTCTTTCTAAACACTGATGATGTCAGCACCCTATAAGTACTGCCGGAGAAAAGAAACCTCCCAGTAATGCAAATAGCGCGCTCGGCTACTGCGTCACGTACTAGTGTCATAACATAGTTAGATAGGGGTTTGAATCCTGCAAATGGCAAGTGTGTGTGTGTGTGTGTGTGTGGGGGGGGGGGATGTGGAAGTAGGGTATGTGCAATTACATGTGTGAGAGAACTGACCCTTTTGGCAACCAGTACAACACACCAGCTGCTGCATATTCCAATCTCTAAACAGAGATGATGTCAGCACCCTACAAGTACAGCAGAAGAGGGCAAATCTCCCAGTAATGCAAATAGCACGCTCTGCTACTGCGTCTCTCACTACTGTCGTAGCACAGTTAGTTATGGCTTTGAATTCCACAAATGCCACATGTGTTTTTGTCACACAGAATGCCCATGTGTGTGGGTTGTTGTTCACAATAATGCATGACATCGATTAAACCAGTAATGGCAATGCACACATATGATGTATGTGTGTGCCAAATACCCATATATACCTGTGACCTTCAATAGTTCCCATGTCTGACGCCTGCCACATGTGAATACATGGTATTTGCACTGGATAACATTATGACTGTGGTTTTCTGTGCGGGTGCTGCATGTGGTATGTGTATATACAGTGTGAGTTGTATATGGTATCATCCTAGCAGCGAGGGATACACATCTGGTCTGGGGCATATAGTCTACATGTTGATGAACAGGTGCTGCATGTTTCCACCTGTTGTGGGAGTGGTAACAAGTTGTTCCATAGCAATGCAGTGACTACATGCTAGGAACCTTTCAGCTAGGGTGTTGTAGCTACAGTAATTCATCAGCATTCAGTAATACTTCAGCATTCTTGGTGAGGGTATGATGCCAACCAAGGTCAGGGTCACACCAGCCTGTGCCACATGCTCAGAGAGCCCTTCTATGTTCCCTATCGTGTAGTCCAGGGTGGTACATCACAGGTCAGCCATAGTGGCACGGACAATGACTGAGTCATATGTGTCCATGCCTCTGACTGACCTGTATGCTTGTGTTATGTGGTGGACCATAGTGCCTCACGGGCATATCACTGTGACCTTCACCTTGTCCAGCCTGGTGAGCGGGACCTCACTGTACCGGACAATAAAGGTACCTAACACATCTGTAGCAGGTGTGTTGTCTAGCCGTACAGGCTGTGACTGTTTGGCACACAGGATTTGTGTGCTGTGCGTTGCACATGCTGTGTTCCGGCTTAACGTATGCCTGTGTGCCAGCTGCAGAGGTGTCTGCTGCTCAGGCAGGATGCTATTCTGAGGCTCCAAGAATGCCCCAGTGTGTTCATGTGTTTGGATTGCTGTCAGTGTAGGTCTACATCAGACTGGTATTGTAGTAACTGTAGTATTTCATGCCACCTGACAGGTTATGCCAGTACTGGGTTCAGAGTGCTTAGTCCCCAGTTTGGCTATGTGGTTGCATCTCACACATGTGTTGTACGTTCATGGGTAGGGGAGAGGGTTGACTCTGTACATCTGGCAGCTGTGACATTGCCGCATGACTCACATATTCCACAACTGTACAATAGAGGTGACTGACAAGTGACCTTTGCACATGCTACCATAGTATTGTGATTGCCATGGTGATTAACAGCACATAGGGCCAATGGGGAAAAAGGTACAGAAGGTGAGTATGTGAGGGTGTAGTGCCTGTGATTAGTTAGCGCTGGCATATATGACTGCTCACGTGGTCAAATGCCAGGTAAGTCATATGCAATGTGTCACAGGCAACGTACATGCGGACAGGACAAACAGTGACGTTCTGTCAAGTGAGACATGGACATACGTATAGTAAGCTATGCAGATGTCACTAGGAATCCGCAGAAGCTCTGTAAATCTGCATTGCAGGTGGAATCAGTGTTCCAAGGTAACTGCAAGCAAACATGCATGCAAACAAAGCTACAGTAAGCAGGGCTGCATGTAGTCCATTGTACAACAAACAAGCTGTACCACTTCCAGTAGGTAACAGTGCAAATATGCAGACACTATACACATGTACATGGAAATACAAAGGTCAGATGGCCAGGGTCCAGTCTCAGCGCACACAAGTGTACAGACTATGTACCGTCAGGATGTACAATAACCGGACGGAAACCCAGGTGCTCATACCTGCACTAATACACATGTCAAATAACAGACACTGAGCCTTCACGCAGTGGTTCCATACTTAGTAAGATGTATGCTACCTGTCCTGCCACCACAGTATCCCTGACATTTATGGGGACTCTCCCTCCTGTGAAAGTTAGTTTTATGTGTTGGGGCTGTCTAGCATGGTATGAGGTATGAGCTTGCAGTGCTAGGGTGCTCCTGTGTGTCCTGTACCAGTCGTGTAGTACTGCACACATATCAACATCCTCAAACATCCGCATTGCAGAGTCCAGTGTGGGCAACATGCCACTTTCAGTTTACATGTCCATCGTTGCGTATCAATACTTTCATTACCTTATCCACTGTGCTACCTATGTATGTGGCCTTCTGTTGACATCCTTACCACCAGTATGCAAACATGTGCAGATGATACACTATGGTACTTACCATGCGTGTAGCAAACAGTACAAGACAATCATACCCTTACTGCATCAGGCATGCTGGGATATACCCACAATTATATCAACACACTGTACTGTTAACAACATGATACTATTACTACACGTCTATGTAGTCACCTTGTGCATCAGCAACATGTTAACCTGTACCTGCACTGATGTTATAGATTGCAGGAGGTGGCACAATTTCATCATATGCACAAGGTGTGAACTTGGTATGCCTGAGTCTGCCACTGATACCACCAATTGACATGTATGTGTATGTGTGTTGGTGAGGGACAGCAGTACAAGGTGGGGCAATGTTGATGCAGTGTGTGCATGTATGCGGTAGCCCTAGGTGTTGTCAATTCGCATGTGTGTATGGATGCACACAGTTCCACCTCATGGCTGCCATATACCGGTGTTTGTGGACAGCCACAGACTGTACCTGCCAGGTCATACAGATCAGTGTCTCTGGCCACGGACACGGTACCTGTGCCTTGCAGGGGTGCTACGGACCATATCCGGTACTAATCCAGGTTGGGTACTGTCATCAGAAGCAGGTGTTCGTTGACTGGACACAGATCCCTGTTGGGCCTGTCCAGAGCCACGTGCACGTGGTCTCCTGGGGCGGTCTGATGACAGCACAGACCCAGCATTGCTGGGGCTGCTGCTGGCACTATGGGGGCGGCCGCGGCCCTGTTGTCATCTGCGATGACTGCCAGCTGCTGCTGTTGCTGGCATACGCCCACGTCGACGCCTCAACCATCCACCATTGCCCTGGCTCATGGACATGTAGCTGTGGAACTGATCTAATATGTCCCCACAATGTCTGTCTATGACATCGGTGAAATTACGGATGGCAGCCGCAATGTTATGCATACTGCCACTCATGGCTGTGCAACATGCTGTCAGCTCCCTCAGACCCTGTCTGGTGTACCGTTCCATACGTGACTGTGCCTGCATGACAGCCCGAAACATAGCTGAGGTTGTAAGACCTCTGTGGGCATGTCTGACAGGGGCAGTACACCCACGGATGCTCCAACGAGAACCCCTGGACATCTGTCTGTGTGGTACCATCTCAGGGCCATGCCCATGGCTGCTGTGTGGGGAAGCATGTGCCACAGATACCACATTACCCTGCTCAATGCCCACTGTATCCTTTCCATCACCTAGGGACATTGGTGACAAAGGATGTATTGGCAGGATGACTGTGCGCATTGATGGGGTTGACAGCTGTGTACTGTCAATTGGCTGACCAATGACGGACTCTGGCACACCTTCCTGTGCCATTACACAGATTTCATCATTATCACTACCAGTGGCACCTGATTCAGGTTCCCTGCTGCATGACACCAGAGCAGCACCAGAACCTGTGGGAGGGAAACAGGAAACACAGTTTACAATGTCTACATAATGATACCAGTGATGCACACATGCACATGCAAACAGGTGCACACATGCACACAGGTGCACACATGCACACTGGCACACTTGCACACTACTCAGTATGTGAGATATCAACACACACAGACACAGACACACCTGCATGCATACACAGAGCACTACTGATTGAGCCTAATATTACTATTACTATCAAGACTATTAAAGGTATTGTTAATACACACTCACCAGCATGGATAGGCTGCATTGCTGTTACACCGGAGGGACCTGCAGAAGTGAGGAAATTAATGTCAGTGGGCACAACTGTGCCATTGTTACTGAGTATGATACAGGTCAGTAGTACAACAGTTGCCTTTCACAGGTCAGCTGCTGATATTGAGAATATCACACTTGCACGTTAAATACTATGATGACAGCTACAAACCAAGGACACACCTCACACATGCATTAACTACCAGTGTACACAACAGTCAACTATACATATGGCATATTACCTGCACGCTCATAGTCATGGTGCTGTGTGGCTCCAGCCTCCATCATAATGCAGGTCTGCTGCTGTTGTTGTTGGTGGGCTGGAGCCACAACACTTAGGAGTAGTCCCTCCAGTCTGGTGAGTGGGGATGTAGCCACCCCACCACCTGTGGCAACCTGTTGCCTGTGGATATCCGATGCATGCTGACGGACATTTCTGATTAAATCACTGCAGTGATGTCGTACCTGCTCATATGTCCTATTATGCGTGCCTTTGTCATTTACCCAACGGACCAGGTCTTGCCACAGTGCAGCCCTGTCCTGCTGATTCTGGCTGGTGCGGAAAAAGAGTATTGCAAAATCCCGCACCAGGCTCTGGTGTATTTCCTCATCCCCGGCTGCAGAGTATGCCGGATTGCGCTGGTGAACCATGGTCCTGAAAAATAAAATAAAATGATATCAGCAAAATATGTCAGCAGAATTTGGCACACATACTACACATGCTACTCGACTGTTGTGATACAACATATCTCCCATATATAGCATCTGTCTGTCTATTGGTGGATACACATGTAAATGGCCAGGTATCAGTGCTCAGCCAACAACTGTGCAACAGTACCTGGCACACTCCATACGACATACTACCAAACCCTAGCAGTCAGCACACTGATTCAGGTCCAAAGCACCTCCTCACTCTGGGGGTTTGTATTGAGGTACTGTATGGGGAACATCATCAACTACTGTGATCTGACCACAAACTAATCGCCCTGGATATACATATCCCACCTCCACCACCAGCACAAATGACTACAGTGAATAACATTCCAAACGCAAACTTTACACTTCTTAAGACTGAGATGGTATCCTTTAAGCCCACTGGGCCAGTGCAAGCCACAACCCACAATGCTGACTCCTTCACAAATGATTTCTACGGACATCTCCGAGAATGCATGGATCATGCAATCCCATATAAGACCAAGACACTCTCCACAAAGGGAAAGCATCCTGTCTGGTGGACCCCAGCCATAAACAGATTTTATAACAAAAGATGGAAGCTACTGCAAGACAGAGCATAATCCCATAAAGGGAAGGCATGTCTGATCAGCACTAGTAAAGAGCTATGTTTTCTCATACAAACATCCATGGGCAACTTTGAGAGGGAAATCACCAGGGACACTACAGAAAACCACAAGGCCTTCTTCAGTTATGTTAGAAACCTGGTCAGAAACCCTCCAATATGCTCATAGTTAGTACACAACAACAAATAATTCACTGAACCCACAGATATTGGCAACATTGTGGCAGACAGGTTCAGTGCAATCTTCCCCCCTCCCTCTCCCCCAAATGAAGACATACTTATCCCAGCTGAATGTAACCTCGCTGTCATCACAGATGTCCAGGTGAGAGCCGCCCTCAGAAAAGCAAAAAACACAGCATCAATGGGACCTGATGGTATCCTGGGTTGCATCTGCTACATGAACTCCAAGAGGAGCTAAACCCGCATATAGAAGTGCTATGTAACACTAGCCTGACTGCAGGATATGTACCTGTACACTGGCGTACAGCAGCAGTGGTTCCACTCCACAAAGGAGGCACCTCTACATACCAATACAATACAACACAATACAATACAATACAATACAATACAATACAATACAATATGCTATTGCCCCTGGGACTACAGCAGCATACTGTTCTGCTACCCTGACCCTTGTGACACATGTGATGTGATGGTACCTGCTCCTGTCAAACAGTTACACAGGGTGACTCATATGGCATATTACCTATCTGACTAACATTCAGCAGGGGTATGTGTGACATGTACTCATGGGGAGTCTTGCTTCTTAACATTGTGTGGTTTATTGCAGGGTATGTCTTATCTGTGGGTAGGAACCTGTACCTCCACCATGTGCTGTCTACTGCAGTGTCAGGGACGACACACAGCGGTCATTTAGGTTGTGGATGGTGTGAGGTGTTACTATGGTTGTTGGACATCTGTCATGGGTGTGACTTAAGTATGTAAATCCAAGAGTGGTAACCTATATGTGGGTAGTATGTGTGCACTCTGTGGTGTTGTCAGTCACTGTGCATTGGTAATGTGTTTGAGTGCATTGTCACAGTGTCGTACATGTCACTGTATCCTTCTCCATATCTGTAGCTGTCATGTGAGGCACATACCGTGGCAGACATTGTGTGGTGTGGAGGGGTACACTGACCTACATGTCCATAGCTGACACACCATGTCTGCTGACACATACCATGTACAGGTATTCCAGGAATAGTGTGCCACTGTGACTATCATTGTGGGGCCTGTTGTACACGTTTATGACCCTGTTCACCCCTGACACATGCAGTGGTGGGCAGCCAATCACATATCTGGTAGTTACTGGTGTAGGTGATTTGAAATGGGGTATGGTACTCCTGTTTCGACACTGGTGTTCACTCCATGCCTTTGTCACCAGGCACCTGTTGCAATACATCTGTACACATGAGCCTCACTCAGAATATCTCTCTCTCTCTCTCTATATATATATATATATATATATATATATCTATATGTATATATGTATATATATATATATATATATATATATATATATATATATATATATATATATATATATATATATATATATATATGTCTGTATACATATACACATATATATATCTATCGATGTACATATATTGCTATAGATATGGAGGGGAGTGTGACAGAGGGGGTGAGAGTGACAGAGGGGTGGGACAGGGGAGTGTGAGATAGTCATATACAGTCATATCTGTAGATAGTCAGACCTGTCTGTCTATGTATATGTATCTACATATATCTATATCTGTATGTGTGTATTACATATATATGTTTGTACATATTCTATCTATCTACATCTGTCTATGTATTCCTACATCCCTCTCTATGTATACATATATGCATATTATATATATATATATATATATATATATATATATATATATATATATACATACATATATTGACATACATACGTATCCCTATGATAGGTATGTCAACATGTTTGTTTACAAAACTGTATACACACACTAACATACTGCTAAACATACATAACTGTGAAACCTACATTGTACATTGCACTACAATCTACATTCAACCTACATTGATATGTGCACATAGATGCCCTCACGTACATATGTATGTACAGCCTTCACTGATAGTTGCTGTATGTCCCCTGCCCTATGCACATCTTCATATA
This sequence comes from Protopterus annectens, assembly GCF_019279795.1. Classification (NCBI taxonomy): domain Eukaryota; kingdom Metazoa; phylum Chordata; order Ceratodontiformes; family Protopteridae; genus Protopterus; species Protopterus annectens. The sequence continues at coordinate 893,762,067 of NC_056734.1, forward strand.
CATATAGATACAGACCAATGACACATATGGAGGGTTCACAGTATGTAGACTTTTAAAGTATTACTTTACATTACCTGTGTTTGTCACAGCTGCTTGCGTTGCCTTTTGGATCGATGTCCTGCTGCTGCTCCAGTTGACAGATGACAGCTTTCTAGTAGGTTTTGTTAATAAGTGTTTTTGTTTGTGTTTTCTCTCTCTCTCTCTCTCTCTCTCTCTCTCTCCCTACCTCCAGAGGGTGCAATGAAAGTATTGCATGTGTGGACTTGGAGTACAGCATGGTTTTGTAGGTATCTGCATATGTCCATGTGATGGCCTCTGCACCAATTGTTAGCCAGCATTTGCTAATTGCATGCAGCCAGTTGTGTACTGACTGCATTTCTCACTGTGATTTCAGGACAGTACTATAAAAAGGTATGTGAGATAGGCGTAGCCCTTTCAGATTTTAAGGGCAGGGACCATGCTGGTATGCTGTGGACACTGTTCTGTGAGTGTAAAGGTTAGTATCTCTCTCATATTTCCGGCTGTGTTGTAGATTAACATTTCTCCATTCATTTCTCCAGTCTCCTGTACTAAGTGTGTATGTACACTGACACCTAAGACTACTACTACTGTTAATGTGGGTGTGTGTGCTTTCCTGTGGGACATGTGGTGTAACTGGCATATAGCAGTGGCTCTTGCACTTTGTTGCTATGGCTTCAATATTTGCCCTTTACATTCACTACTTGTATGCCTGCTAGGTGTCTTGACTGTACTGTGTTGCTGTGGCTTTCCTATCTTCCATGTACATTCACACCTTGGAATGCTTGCTATATCTGATAGGGTGTTACTGCATGCAGTGTGGTCTGGCCATGGTGTGGGCCTTGACATCTATTAGGGTATTTGAGTATGCTGCTGAGCAGGCCCCAGAGACTCTCAGGTGCATCTTTTATCTGCCTCATGGAATGGTACATATCAGTGGGGTACACCCATTAAACTGTCTGGTATTCTGCAGTTGTGACTGTGGGATAGCATGAGCATATGTATTACTACACTATTTCTGCCGTGCAAGTGGTGCATACTTTCAGTACTTCATAGTTACCATTACATGTGTTGTAACACCTTTCTGCCTACTGTTTGTACATTTCACAGGGAGTCTGTGGGGCATCCCTGTAACTCAGTCACTGTTGCTATGTCTAGGCTCTTAACTATTCAAATATGGCAGTGTCATACCTCTCAAGTGTACAGATATTTGCAGGATGTCCACATTTTTGCCTCATATTTTGGTCCATATCTCATAAAACTGCTTTTTCTGGAAAATCACTCAGAGCTCAAGTCAGACTATAGTGACAAACATTTCAGTTTCAGACTTCGTACCCTTCCAAAAATCCAAAATAATTTTATTTTTATTTTGATTTTATTTTTATTTTATTTTTTATTTAACATTTGTTGACCGGGAAAGTCCGACTAGGTTCCACAGATCCTGTTTTCAGCGAAGGCCCGGGGAGAAATGCTCCAGAAGCATGTCTTTAGAAATATGTCTTTAGAAATAATGCAAAACCTGTTACTCTCTCAACTGTCTAAGTTTGTCAGAGCAATATTTGAAATGTGTCCCTGTTTTTGGGCCTTTGCTCCATATTTTTTTATTACTTAGTCCAGATGTCTTGCTGTAAGAGGTTGGGGGGTATGAGCAGTGATTATCCTGCTGTGAGTATGTGTGTGGCTTGCAAGGTGCTACAGTGACATTATTACCTACTAGCTACCAACTAGCATGGCTGTTTCTGTTCACACACTACTATTATAGAAATCCACTACATGTGACAGTAAATATACATGACATGCTTTGTGTACTACACATCCTATATTCCCTTTACATTCATTCCTACTATTGCATGATATATTTATTGTAGCACAATGTTCTTATATAGCAGTCATGGCTTAGTGGTAAGTCATGCAAACTACAGTTTCCAAGGTCCTGGGTTCGGGACTGACAGCGGGATTTTATTTTGCTTTTGAGCAGACTACAGGCCTTGTCATTCAGAGTGACTAAGGCATTTTTAAGCAGTTGTAAGCAGGTTAGCGCTGGTTTGCGCAGAGCTCACGCATGCGCACTGTCGTTTAGCTCCGCGCACACAAGCGCACACCTGCTTACTACTGCTTAAAAGTGCTTACTCTTGCACACACCCGCGCTAATTTCTTTGAAAGAAATGAAAATGGGGAGACAGGAAAGTGGTGAAAAAGGGGTCACAAGGAGGGTAGGACAGTAGGGAAACAAGCTTGGGTTTTGCAGGAGGGATGTGGGTAAGGCCCATAGCTGCCCATTTCTTCATCAGCAACAGCTGTGCATATGTTTGTAATTTGGTGTGACATTTGAAACCTTCCACCCCTGAGAGAGGTGTAAGGACAACAATAATACTTGTTGTGCAGCTAATTGTAATTGACAGTTTACATGTCCAGCAGACATGTGTGCAAAATGGGCAGCTATGTATGGGGCATAATTTTTTTGTGGGTACAGAGTGCCCCTTTTTTTTTTTTTCAGGTGAGAGTGGTATGTCAGGTACAGGAAGTCGGTATAGCTGGGGAGGTAGGTTAACAGACAAGACAAACAAGACGCATACAGGGGCGGTGTAGGACACATGTGGGGGGGTTACACAATTGACGGGGATGGATATTTGGATATCTTGAGCCCATGAGCCCACAGATGGCAACAGTGGAACTGAGATCCCCACCCATGGGCAGTTGCCACTGTGCCTTCACTGCCCAGGACGGGGCTGTGCTGGGGGCTGTGTAGGCCGGGCAGCAAGCACGCCCATGAGTTGTGCCACCCGTGCCGCAAGCTGGTGTAGGGGCCCAAGCACAGCGTGCCGTATCTCCCTACGCACCACAGTCCGGACACTATGAGGGTGAGTGGATGTTCTCCTCCGGCCACGCTTGCAGAGGGGGGACGAGCCCCATCCCCTGCAGCGCTTCCACCTGCAGGTGGCACAGGGCCACCGGAGGAGGGTCCGGCCTGGGCACTACTGCCAGGTGCACTCGCCAGCTGAGGAGGGAGAGGTGGGTCCGCTGGAACCCGCCTTCCCTGTCATCCTATGTTTTGCATTATGTTATGATAGTTTGGGTTAGTAACGTACAATACCATTCATAATTAGTTGTAACAGCGTACATTAGTATTCTCATTAACCAAACACCCATATATTCAAGCCATTGAACAGCAAGCATAACACATGCATAATTTGAACAGCAATACACAATCCAACAACATGTGGGGTTGATTGATGGCAACAGGCCATCAGGTTTGGATGTATGAACAGGGCAGATGCATCAACGTACATGCAGATATGTATGAACCAACAGGATAAATGTCCAGGGGTGTTAATTGTGATAGCACATACCAATTTCAACTGGAATGGATTATATGTGGTTATAGGGTAGGGTGAAGAAAATTTAATTAACAGCTTCAAATACCAATACATATGCTGCACATTTCTACTAGCTGCAGATATATACACACTACAGTTCTGCCTACAGTTTCCTATGTGATAACTACTTCAGGTTGGTGATAGGAATGTTACTGCTACATCAATATACATTTCATTTTTATTCATACACATTCATATCTGGCTCTGTTCAGCTACATCATCCTGCTACATTTGCTTTATATAGCTATAGACAACTGTGGATGTTTGGTATTTCAGACAACCATACTATCTGCATATTGCAGACTGAGAGCAACATATCCAGATTTTGGGACACACATTCCAGCTGCAGTACCGTTTTCAACACATGTTACTGTTTGGTTCTGCCTGTCACATTCATTTCATTCTGTACTGACTGCAGTATACTTTATTCAGGAGTTATTACTACTTTATTGGTGGATTCATACCTCTTTCTCACACTCTCTCACTTGTTTTATTTTTACAATCCAGGATGGTACTTAATTCTAGGCTTTATTGACATGTTTTACCTGTAGTTATAACAATCCTTTCCAACAGTCTCACTTCTGTCATGTTTCTGTATTTCAACAGGGATATATTTCACGCATGTGTTTTACTCAGCTTCTGCAGCGGTACTTTTCAGCCTGCTGCAGGTTATGTACTATTATATTACAGGTGGGACATCTTTATTTCAGACTTGTTTCATTTTTATGTTTAGATTACAGGCTGCATCACACTTTTGTAATCAAGCAATACTTGCAAACCCTCTTACACTGTTACTTGCACATTTTAATAATTAGTGACTACACTGCACTCTTTTGCTAACTGTCATACTTATATATGTATTTACAGTTACAGGGAGAGAATTACTGACCTGCCTGGTGGCGCAACCGCACCTGCCTATCGCCATAGGCTCGATGGTTTGCAGAACGGACACCTGCAGCTGTAATATAAATAAAGTAATATTGGAATACACATCTCCATAATATCAGCTAGGTTAATTTCTTACATAGATAATTACACGTAACTTACTCAGTAGTGGGGCGTTGGGCATTTGCCGGGCCTCCTGGATCCAATGGTTCAGTTGGTCCTGCTTCCATCTCTTCAGGTCCGCATGGTGGTGACGGACCTGCTCACCAGTCCTTGGTATTCCTGTGGCACTGGTGAGATCATGAGCCAACCGTTCCCATGCCTCAGCCCTATATGCTCCCCACAGGACCTGGCCCAGCATGAGTTGGGCCTCATGATTATGGACGAGGAGCCAAACCATATATTTGGACTCCTCAACGCCCCACCTCTGTGCTCGGAAGCAACTACCCTCACCTACACCTGACATCCTGGCTGCAAGTCGGTTCTACAATCGGTTATGCTGTGTATTCCCGCCTATGGGGCTTATATATGCCATTTTTCCCACACTTATCTGTGATTGGCCATTTTGGAATTGTATCAGTTTCACAAAACCTGCTTTGTCATGCTCCTCTTTCTATTCATTCCTATATATATGCTATTACTGCATTTCTAAGTGCAACTGTCATGGCTTAGTGGTTCAGTACTTTGACTATGGATGGTGCATGGTGTCCTGGGTTCGAACCTGGCCATTGCTTTTTATATTTTATGACTGTCTACACAGGCTAGGAGGTGTGTCTGTGTAAAGGCAGTTTTGATACAGCTTGCTCAACGTTGCCCGTCGGTTAGCTTGTTGGCACAGTGCGCAGCTCCGCGCAAATGGATCACGCTGGTTTACGCGTGGTTTGGCTGTCAGCACGCATATTATGCTCAACTCAGCTACGGGCACACAGTTTCAGCATGTTAAAACGCTGCTCAACCCTGGGCACTCATTCTACACCTATTAAACCACTGCTCACCTACGGGCACTCACTCTACACCTGTTAAAACACTGCTCACCTACGGGCACTCATTTTACAACTGTTAAACCACTGCTCACCTTCAGGCAGATATCCTCAACTTGTTAGACTGTAGCTCAGCTATGGGCACATCTCACATTTTTTTTTTATTTTTTATCTCACATTTCTTCAAAATACATGGCCCATTTCATTGCATTTTATATAAAATATAATTTTATATATGTACATATATGTCAGGGACTTGTTTCGTGCTTGTTTCACTAAAAATTAAAATTGATGTTGTGGGGGCTCGAACCATGACTGCCTCCTCTTCAGCTGACGTCTCTACCGCTACGCTATTGCTTCTTGGCTTACTTTGCATATTTAGTTCTTATATGCTTTTCCACTGACTGCTAACTGTGGCTAAGCGACGGGCATGCCCGTGCAAACTTATAAAAAAAAATATAAGATGTTCATTTATACATTTTATGTTCATAGTCTGTGGGGGCATGTGTTGTGTTGTGTTTATTCACATTTACACGGACTCTGTCGTGGGGGTTTACTTTCGGGACTTTTACTCTTCTGGGGGCGTGTCCGTTTGCAGGGCTCACCCTACAGACACGCCCCCTACTGTCTTCCACGGACCGTGTTAGCCTTAGATGTGATTCAGCATGCCCTCATGCATATGCATGACATGCTGACGTCACACCGTTTAACTGCAGCCTCCGTGTAAGCCTTGTAACTCTTACACGGAGGCTTCGTGAATCCTGCCCAATGTATAACAACTTGAAATGTGATTTTAACTTATGATGTTGGAAAACATAAATGGATGTGTTTGTAAATACTTTAGTTTTTGTTGTGTTCAATATGTATATATGTATTTGATCAAAAGTTAAACCTATGTTATAATTATACCTGTAATATGTTTATATATAAAATTCAATAAAACTCAATAAATCTGTTTTCAAAAAAAGAAAGCACTGCCACCTGATAATTCCAGCTCTATCAGCTGCTTCACTTTCTGACTTTAGAAGTATAATTTCAAAGTGTACCTTAAGGTGGAAGATATTTATTTATTTTCTATTCTTGGATAGTCAGATGTCAGAAGCACAGTTTCAAAGCATGTAGTCACCTGACACTTCCTTCTCACCCTGAATACAGAAGCACAGTTTTAAAGCACAGCTTATGGGGAACGATTTTTTTTTTGATTCATGGAGAGCAGCAGAGATAGAAAATATCAAAATAGCGAACAGAACTGTGTGTGTGTGTGTGTGTGTGTGTGTGTGTGTGTGCGTGTGTGTGTGTATGTGTATGTGTATCTTAACTAAGGACATCCAAATTACTGGTAAGCAAATGCCAGTGAGAGTGTTTTCTTCTAATTCAGAAAATACATTTATTATACAGATTTGAATGTTATTAATCAGGAGGTTAGAATTTTATCATTCAGAAAATACAGACTTTATAAAGAAACACTGCTTGGTTAAATGACTTTATCATTATCACACATAGGTAAATGGAGGGAGAAGGAATCAAACCCTTAATTACAGAAGACAGATTATTAAGGGCTTGGAGCTTTATTCTCCACACCAACTGCCAGACTTCCATTAACTCTTTTTTTTGGTAAATGGAGGAAGAAAGAATCAAACCTTGTATCGTTAACTACAGAAGGCAGTTCATTAAGAGCTTAGAATCTTAATACTTCATGCCAACTCCAACTGCCAGACATCCATTCAATTCTTTTTTTGGTAAATCACTGACGAGGATAACAGTCAGTCAGTGTCAGTCTTGAGACTGTTATAGTTTACATTTGCAACAGTTATTGTTCTTCTGTTGACTGTTTAAGGGAATTAGAATTGTCTGGCTCTAGGACTCTGAGCTGTTGACAAACTGCTTCCTATATTCAAAAGCATGTGATTTGAATCCTCCCTCTTCCATTTGTCTGCTGTGTGACTATGAACAAGTCACTTAGACAGTAGTCCTGGTTCACCCTGGAAAGGGACAGGTTGCGCAGTGGGTCTGCCTAGTTAACAAGCAGGTAAAAATAGTATTCAAATTTTGACCCTTTTGGAGCTTCAGTTCCGCCCTCTCTTTTTATATTTGGCTTTGCCTATAAATCTTGAGTAAAGAAATTGAGAATCATTTTGGTTTATTTCTTTTAAAATTAATAACTTTCTGGCACACTATTGTGGATTGCAGTATCCAAATAATGATAGGCATGTGAGTTTTAGTCTTTACATCCTTTGGACAATACTTGCTAACACAAAGCTTGTTATTCTAGCAACATTCTAAGACTACAAGATACATTTTTCTAAGCTGCTCCATTAATTTTGTCTTTGTTTCATATTTTTGTGCAAAGAAGTTACGAGGGCATTGGGAGATGCACTGTATGGTTCTTACATCAGTGAAATGAGATACATTTGTGGGCCATTATTTATAAATTTATTCATTCAGTTGATCGCAAGAAAAACATCCAAGGTATGCAGTCATACAAGTAGCTGTGGAGTGCACGTTTGTGAGTGTTTGTGCTTGCTTGCATGTGCATGTGTGTCTCAAAGATAAAAGATTTAGCAGTGCTGAGGGAAGAATGAAGTAATAATAACTGAGATGTGGAACGGCTAAAGTTGTCACTGAGAATCTGCAATAGAGATGTTATGAGAGAATATGAGAATGATTTGCTTCTTTGTGTGTGTGTTTGGGGATATGAACTTTTGCAACTTACTCTCAAGTATTTTATGTCTGAAGAGCTGGGTGTGTGGTAAAATTCAATATTTTACAAGTGGTGTATAATATTTTGTTTGCCTTATATGTAGTGTGAATGGAAAATGCTAAATTGTAACTAAGTGACTCTTCTGGCAAGCAAGGACAAACTGGAGATATCAAAAACATTTTATAAGGCCAAAATCTACACTTTAGCTATGTTGAGAGCCTCTTCCTAATTGTTGTTCCACATTGTGCAAGATAGTGTAGTATTCCACATTTTGAAGATGGACGGTTGACTATGGCTGTAGGGTTTTTTTTTGTATTTCTTTTGCTTGTTGGTGTTATGGATGGTATGGTATTCATGATGTTGCAAGTCTGCTTTTACCTGTATTGCTTGATTACTTGATGCTGACTGAAGTTGATTGCTTTTTTTTGGGTGGGGGGACTTGTTGCTTGGCTTCCCATCTGAGGCCTTGGATTTTTGCAGCTGGAGTTTTTTCTCCTGAGGGTTTCTAATGGTTGAAAAAATGGATATGCGATAAAACATACTACCCCAGCTTTTATTTTACAGCTGTTAGATAATTTTTTTCCACCTGAGAGATACTGTAAAAAGAAAACATTACATTGCAACCAAACGCATGTTCTGGTAAGGAACCTGAAACTGAGCATTAAAAAAACTATTTTTATAACTACAAAGTGACTTTTTAAGCATACTTTGAACCTCCTGTCTAGTTCTTAGTAAATGTTCCACATTTTGCTTATTTGTTCCACCTTATGAGAGGTAATATAGTGTTACATGTTTTGATGATGGAAAGTAGACTGCTGCTACAGTTTATAGGTGCATAGGTGTTTACTAGGCTAATGACCACAGGGGCCTTTGTAAGCCTAGCCATGCATGCCAAATCTCTATAACAAGTTGTGGTACCCTTGGCAAGTGTAAGCAGGGACTTGGGAGATGCAACATTTACAAGCAAGGGCCTGAGAAATGAACCATTAGAGACATAAGTGCCAAACTAGAGATGAATTTCCTGTTCCCCATCCAGTTGTCCAAGTTATACTTGAATTGGTTTAGGGAAGAATTCTGGTTCACATGGCTAGGGAGGCTGTTCCAGAGATGGTGGTAGTCTCTGGGATACATGCTTGTTTTTCCTGAAGATCATATTTATATCACAGACAAGGTTTAAATCTTTATAATGGGCAATTCTAGTGCTGTTTGTTTTGTAGATAGGTCCATTGGTGAGATCTGACAATGCCCTGTATGCCAAGCCTAGATCTCTCCTCAACAGTCTGTAGGAGACAGAATACAGTTTTAGGGCCTTGAAGTAATCTACACAGGACATGTTAATTACACCCTGTATTATTTTAGTGAGGAACCACTGTGGATGTTCGACTTGTTTAGATATGCGTGATTAGGTATATACCATATATCTGATGAATGCTGAATATGTTGGAACAATGACTTCCTTAGACATAGATGCCATGCCATTGTTTATAAGTTGCACAACATAGAATGATTTCCTCCCTACTGTAAACATGTGATGGTCAAGGGCTAGATCACTGTCTATGTGTCTCTCCAAGTCTCTGACTACTAGGTCAACTCTTAGGGGTATGTTTTCAATATGATAGTTACGAGGGGTGGATGACTTCCTGAAGGATACTTTTATGCATTACTTGGCATTTAGTTTTAGTCCATGCTTCTGACACGAGTTGTCTGTGTCAGCCCTTCCTGGAAAACATTTGTGTTGATGGGAAATTCAATGACAGCTCCTAATTTGCAGTCATCTGCAAATTTAGTCAGCCATACGCCACTGACATTGGCCTTGACTTCAGAAGAGTAAATGCCAAAAATAGTCCGTCCCAGGACCGATCCTGAGGGACTTTACTTGTGACTGGCCTTCTTGTAGCGGTGGACTTCCCAGTTCTAACTTCCTGGGTCCTGTCTGTGAGCCAGCTGGCTACGGGCTTATACCTAACCTCTTATATTTGTCAACAGTGCCAGAGTTGGGTGTTGTGTCAAATGCCTTGGCAAGGTAAACAGATGAACCATTTTGCCCTCATCCAATACTTTAGTGAACTTCTGAAAGTAGTCCACCAGGTTGAGTAGGCATGATGTCCCCTTGATAAAACAAATTGGGTTGGTTCCAGTGTCTGGAGATCTTCTTTGTCATTATTGATCATTTCCATGATAATTATTTCCATGGCTTTGCATATGAGACTAGTGAGACTTATGGGTTTGTAGTTTCCAGGGTCTGTAGATGGCCTACCTTTAAGCAGAAGGATGACTGTCACTGTTCTCCATTCATGAGGCATGAAGCCTGTTTGGAGGCTACAGATGGATAGCAATTCCAGAAGGCCTGATAGGTCATGTTTCATGCAGTATAGAAGGCATCCTGGGATACTGTCTGGGCCCATTCATGTAGTGTTCTTGGCCTTGGAGAGACCATTAAGGACCTGTTCCATAGTGATCGCAGGGGGAGCTATATTGATATTTCCTGAAGAAAGGTTGAGGGGGAGAGAGGGGTAAAGTTGGAGTTAAATTTATTGGCCAGTAGGTTTGCTGTATCATCTGGCTCAGTATAGGAGGCTCAATTTACAATGACCTCTGCACAAAATTATGTATTGCCTCTGAGTTGTGGACATAGCTAAAGAGTGCCTTGTGGTTGTCCTTGGATTTGGAGTCCAAAATTACCTCAAATTTGGCTTTGGTAGACTTCTTTTGTCCTCTGATTTGTTTGTTTAGTCTGAGTAGAGTACTTTTATTCTGCTGGGTGCTGCACTTCCTGATATTTGCCATGGTTGTATGGTTTCTTTAATTTTTTTTTGTTTGTTTGCTGTTGCTAATGTCAAACCATACTAAACTCTGAAAACAAAGAAGCCTCAACATAAGAATTTAAGGACATGCACTTTTAATGATTTCACTCATTAAAACTACAAATTCAAATTCTAGGATGGCTTATGACCAGACTTTCCTTTTGAGGGAAAGACATAACTTTTAGCTGTCACTCTTCACAGAATGTCCCTCATTTATCTTTAAATGTTTGCAATGTCCTTCACTCACAAATGCTACTCATTAGAGTTTTATACTTCTTATTCTTCAAAAAATGCATATTGATGCACAGCCTTCCATTCTATTTAATTTTGAAATGGTTTAGAGTAATATTTATGTCTCTCAGGATTAAAAACAAATGAAGATGAGAAGTTAAATATTACTTTGCACGTAGAAGAAAATTATTTGACTAAGAATTATATACATGGGTGCTGCTGGAGAAGTCTAGTATTAAGAAAGAACCTTAAGCAAACATTAAACCTGATGACCTTCTCAGAAATGTGACTAGGATACTGAAAATTCATGTTTATGTTGTATTGCATTGAGAAGTATAATGCCTGGTTAAAGTACTGCTGGCTGGTGGTTCTGCCTGGAGAAATGTACCTCTGTCCTTGCACACTGGTCTACATCTGTCTAAAATGGGTATCAAGACCACCAAAAATGCCTTTAATTGCTTTATAGGAAACCACTTAGACCACTTTAGAGCAGTCAGAGAACATCGATAAATTATGTCTGCATTAGTCACATATCCAACAAAGAAATTATACTGTAAATAACACAAAGATCATACCTTACAATCTAACAGGATTATAGGAATCCGTTAGAAACAAGGATAGGAGAAAAGTGTAAGGGTTTAAAATTTGGACAGCTATCACTATCCTAAGTGCACTATCAGCAACTTTCCATAGTTTGATTCAATATGTTTACACAAGTAGTGGATCTGGTTATTATCTGTGTGTGTGAGACATATAACCTACCGAGAACATGCCATTCATATAAAACCCACCAAGAGAAGAAACTAAATCATTTGAGCTGATCAGCAGCCATGAAAGGGAAAAGACAGTAACATAACCAAGACAAACAGAGCAAGGCTTATTTATAGACCTTCTAACCCACTGGGGGAGAAACAGAGAGAGAGAGAGAGAGAGTGAGAGATGAGGACAAGGAAATCATGAAACAAAAAGTACAACAATGCACCAAATGAGAGTTGAACTGGAATCTGCTACACACACACACACACACACACACACACACACACACACACACACATATATATTGGGTGTATCTTTACTTCAGAAGTCTGTAACAGTGAGTAAATTCTCATGCCATGAATGAGACATACTTGAAGCAGCTGCTACTGCAACTCATATGTGGAGGAGATCAGTCCTGTGCCTTGGGGTCACGGTCACCCAAAGGATAGAGAAAGAGAGAATTTGAGAGAACGTGACCACTGTGTCAGAAAGTTCACAATGAATACTGCTTTGCAGCCTGTCATACATAACATTAAGTTGCTGGACTTCATGTTAGCCAACGTGAAGACAATGCAGTGTTTGTGAATCACACATTATGTAAGATGGGAAGAACTTGTGGGCTGGTGGGAATGTATTCTGTTATCACTGGAGCAATTTTATCACTGCTGGAAACTTATCAACAAAGCAAAACAAAGAAAAACACTAATTTTCACACAAGAAAATATATGCCAAGCAAGACAGGGTTGTGTAGTATCTGGAACAGAAAGAGGTATCAGCAAAACAAGGAAATATATTATTTAAGAAAGGTTAAAAGAATGGACGGCAGATGACCATGTTACTGAAACCATTGTGATCATGAACACATGAGCAAAAGTAGCTTTAAGACTTCAGAAATTAAACATTTCCTTGAGAACCAAAGTCAATTAGTTCTAAGTGGATGGTGTGTGTGTGTGTGTGTGTTTGTGTGTGTGTGTGTGTGTGTGTGTAAACGCACTTGTGTTCATCTGTAGGGGGATAAAGCCCATGAAATAAGACAATGACAGTTGATAGTACATGTTGATGAGCTGAATATGATTGAACAAGCTTTGCAAAGAAGTCATTATGTGACCATATCAAAAATATCCTGAGATTGTGAAAGAGAAGAAGAAGTCATTATGTGACCATATCAAAAATATCCTGAGATTGTGAAAGAGAAGAAGAGTTGGTAACAACTAACGGTCAGTTGTTGGAAGGAAAAATATATTTAGAACAGCAAAGGCTTAGGAAAGACAGAAATTAGTGTTGAGAAGGTAGGAATAATATCCTAGGTGCTTGTCAAGGACAACATTAAGAACATTGGTACTGCACTGAGGTTTAACAAGGAGAAAAAATAATTGGTAGAACATAGTGGAAAAAATAGAAGTACTAAACAGCTCATTTCTACTAAGCAGTGGAGACAAGTTAGAGACTGTGAAATGCCTGAAGAAAGTCACTGACATTTGATGTTAGAACATTAAGTAGAAGAAATTGTGTCTTCACGAATGAACAGTCTAATAATAGCACGATTATGAAGATGAGGGTGCAGAAGTATTTTTTTTTCACTGATAAGGTTGCTGATGCAAAGTAGTACTTCCCACAAAAGACGATAATTTCAGCAGCAGCGGAATAGTTTATGGTGCACGGAACAGATAGACATCCTTATTAGACCAAAGCAGTAAACAGAATGCAGCTTAGAGTTCAAGGGCAGACACGCAAGTAACACTTGTCAGACATTCTCTTTTTAGCAGCTTCCCATCTGTATGACTGATGCATGATCACATCAAAAAAAAAAAAGTCAAAACTACACAGACCACACCCCCACCCACACATACTGAAATAAGCATTTATGCAGCAGAGAGGCTACCCTTCACTCCTATGTGGTATTTGACAGGAATACCTGTACACCCCTTAACTTTATGTACATATAATTATATATACATACATATACAGACTAACTCCATGTTCACACTGCATTAAGGAACAGAGACAATCCCTAGAGCAGTGCACAGCAGTCTCACAGACAGCAGTGACTTATGATCTGAAGGAAGAAAGTCTTTGGGTAGCTAGAATATGTTTAAATAGTCAGTGAAACTATACATAGGACGGCTTTACTCATGTCTGGGTATCTAATTGTTATTAAAGCATTTTTGTTTAAATGAAGGTATCACTTTTGTTGCAGACCATTTGTTTTAATTGAGCAGTTGATGTAATGAAAAGCATTTCCCTAACTTGCCTGCAGAATGTCTTCAAATTATTTGACATGTGAGCACGTGTCAAGGAGAGGCATGCATAAGTGGAAGAAATTATCTGTTTTGCTGTAAAGATAGTGGCATTATCCCATCTTGCTTTGTAATCCTCTGCTTTGTAAATATATTTACTTCAGGTGCAAGTTCTGAGGCCTATAGCCATCTAAAGTAAATGCTCAACCTACTTTAAAAAATAAGTGTAAAAAGCTTTAAGAGCTGCACAAAATGTCATATGCACCTCATAAGAAGATGTATGCTCTGTGTCTACAAATCTTTTCAGGAATTTTACATTGGTCTTCTAGATAACCCATAATATTTCATTTAACAGTGCTAAAGATGTCAAATTGCAGAGTCAGGAGTAGCACACTGAAAGCCTCACTTAATGCTCTGCAAATAAAATATCTCATCACAGTATGCATATGTGGCTTTTAGATCATTGTAGACAAATCACTGTCTCCCTTAGCTAGCGAAATTCATTTAATTGCACTCCAATCAGCACAGATTTCATTCTGCCATTTGATGGTTTTACAAAACCCGGTTTCCTTTTCTAATGCTAATTGCTACTCCTGCGGGTGGCTGATGGTTCATTTTATGGTCCTCATTGTACAAATCTTCAAAGTGTAAACATCCATTTCTTTGTTCTTTTCAAAGCTTGTACACCATAATATCCTTGGTTAGTCATCCTAAATGTTTTAAACATACTCCTTGTCATGGCAACCCATGCACATAGTTACCATATTTATTTCACTGCCTTTTTATTCTGATTACCTGCTGTGACTTTTCTTAACCATAATGATGCATTTGTAAATGAAATCTCTGCCCAGCTTGCTTAGCAATTAAGAAAATGATCTTTAGTCAAACATATGTCGCCTGGCTTTCTCTGATATTGTAATGCCACCTGTGTTACAGCATAAGATACAATTTTGTTTATAGACTGCACACACATTGTAGCCCTGCTATATGTTTACATATGTTTGCAGTTTCTTTTCTACTGTTTTCATTTATTGTGCTGCCAGCTTTTTCCTTTCCGCGCCTTATGAATATGTAATGCATGTTATGGTATTGTCCATATTTTTTGGGGGGAGGCTTCTTGCTTAATCATCCACTTCATACTTCCCACTGCATCTCCCTGGCATATTCCAGGTCTCCATGCCATATTTCTGGTGATTCATCGGGTTTTAGGTGCAGCAGCATTGCTCGGGTGGGGTATAAAGCATCACCACATACATTCCATGGTTCTGATTGCCAAGTTTCCTCTGTTTTAGGCACAGTCTGCATGGATGTATAGTCTGCCTGCCATCACAACATCTTCCTGAAATTTCTGTCTATTCCCATGACAGCACTTGCTTTAACCTCAAGCCTCTGGAATGATGGTAGCCAAGCTGTGCAGCACCATTCTTCCTCACCTCTGGAACATGGGGTTAGTCTTTAACTGTTTACTAGCTTGCATCACAGCTGACTTTCCAGTTGGCCGAGTCCAGCCTAAACTCTGGCCAGTGATGGTAGAGATTGACACCATGTATTTGTGCTAGTAAGCCACTATTCATTCTCCTGGCCTGAAACTTTCATATAAATAAATAGAAAGTAAATGTACATGGTTATTTTATAGTAACCTAATTCTTATATTTTGTTAACATTTTGAAAGATAGGCTGGTGCTTTCTCCATGGAATTTAAAGAAGAACACTTTAGTTATAGTTTTGTTATAAAAGTAGAATTTGTTGGCTCTAGAGTTTGGTTATATCCAAATTCTTAATCATTAGCATCTGATAAAGTCTGTGAGTCCTAACAATTTAAGTAAACAGTTATCGCAGTCTTTGCACAGTCAGTTTAGAAGTGAAAGAATTCTTTGTGATAAAAAAAAAGATCATATGCTTTAGTTTCTTTTTTAGTATTCCTACATCTAGCAACATACACACAAGGAGATAAACACTGAAAATGTTCTAAGAATGTCTTGACTTTTCAATTACAAAAGAATTTAAAGGGATGGTATAACTACCTAGAGACATAAATTCCATTGTGACCAAATAATCTGCAGTGCACTATCTCACCAAAAATGACATTTCTTTAAAAAAGGAAAAAAGTCTTAATGTGTAGTTGCCAAAAATGGTGCTATTACCAATTAAGAAGTGAAGTGCATGAATTTCATACTTTCCTTTACAGTTATACAAATGCTTTCTGAAATCCAGAAACCTCACTGGTTAAAGTGCATAATGTGTGTCTGTAGTATATCCTATATTGGATCCTGATCAGTGGATTGAGTTTTCAGAAACTAAAATTTCATATGGTTGAGACCATATGATTGAGTTTTTGAAAACGCAAAGCTTTTGACTGGCGACTGCAGTACAGTGAGGACCAGGAAATAGACTCTTTTCTTCACTGTAGTGTGATTTTGGAGTTAGTATATGTAGTTTGCAGGGGGGTGTGGGGGTGCAGGGAAGGTTTCCCCCTCTGCATTAAGGTAAAAAAAATGTAGAGTTTTGTGGGGATTTTTTATGTTGGGGTTTTTGGAAACTTGATCATATGGTCTCATCCGTATGAATTTCAAGTTTCTGAAAGCTCAATCATCTCATGTCCCCTTTATCATATAATAGCCAACTGAAATTGTGCTGACTGAACAAAATTAGCCATTAAGGTAATACATCCCATGTACTAGAAGCAGTGAGCATCATATCCAGACAGTAACTGTACCACCTTCCTCTAAGTGAAGATAGATATACAAGGGTGCAGCGTGAAAGGGTAAACACTATTTCAGTGACATAGACACAGAGGAAAAATAAGAAGCCTGATAACCAGCAAGATCGTAATTCTATGCGATACCACTTCAAAAGTCAGGTGACACTCTGAGACAATATTACATGTAAGTGGAACTTTGCACTGGTGCTCCTTGAAGAGTATAGATGTACTGGTGTTGTGAGCTGTAACTTGTATGAGATTTTACTCATTAACATCAGCAGCTCACTTTACAAACATCACTTATTTTCTGAAAAGAAACGGTAGATACAGATGTCTTGAAAACTTTAATTGGCAAGATGTTCTTCTACATCACTGTTACAGTATTCATCACCTATGGGATCTCCTGTCAAGGGTAGTTCAGTGTCCAGACAGGATCATAAAGCCTTTACATCCTTCCAGCATTTTACATCAACCGTATGGTCCCTGCCCAAGCATAGGGAATAAAGGTGATGCATGTACACTGAATACTCAGAGCTTCTTCGATGCCAGTCCGAATGCTACAGCTGAGTGTCAGTCTGAATGCCTTTCTCTGAGCTGGTTTCTATCAAGCTGTTTACAGATGAGTGCCCCATTGGGATTCCTTTGTTTTCTTGCTTTACGTGTGTACTTAGGGTTCATGTCATCCAGGAAGGGAAAATGTCAATGTGGAATGCAGAGTCCCCGTAATGATGCAGGATCTTAAAAAAACATTTTGTTTCTCCCATACCCAAGTTTAGGATAAACTGTCCAGGATCTGCCTTTGTACATAGGCAACCTCATCAGTCTTCTAAGAGGAAGGGTGTTCTTAAGTATAATATAGCTGATAAGCCAAACCAGACTTCTAAAACTCAAAATTCCCATTTTCATGACAAATCTGCCTCCATCTGATGTATTTTCTCCCCTCTGCTTTCCCCTCGGCCAGGTTCCCCTGTTTCATAGGCCTTCCCTATTCCTCCCTGTCTGGCAACAGATAACTTCAGATTCTTGGGTTCTGTTCATTATCTGTCATTGTTATTTTATTGTATAGAAGTTCCAGCCCTCCTTCTTAGGTCTGTCACAGCTTTCTGTAGACCAACTTCTTCATTTTTCTGGAGTTCTGCAGTACTTACTGGCACAAGACACCATTTATCCAGTTCCTGTATCCCAAAGGGGTACAGTGTTTTACTCTAGCATGTTTCTGGTTCCCAGAAAAGAGGGATCCTGGATACCAGTCCTAGATCTTTCCTTCCTAAATACCTATCTAAAGATTCCCTTATTTCAGATTCTGTGCCTCTAGACTATGTTTTCTCTCTTACTTTCACAGGCTTTTCTGGTATCCTTAGACCTAAATGACACTTGTCTTCATATTCCCATTCACCATCTTTTCAGGAAATTTTTATGTTTCTTTGTTTCATCCTCTCATTTTCAGTTCTCTGCTTTGTCTTTTGGTCTTTACATAGCCTTTTGCAGGCTTCAGGGAATCCAGATATTTCCATTTCTGGATGATCTACTTCTTCAGGCTTCCTTCCAATCCAGGCTTTTGAAGGAATTGAACCTCATCATGCTCCTTCCATGCAGCCTGGGATTCACCATCAGACTGAAGAAGTCCAGTCTAACACTTTCTCATTTTTCTGGGATGCAGAATTCAGCCAATTCCAGTGTTGGCTTCTCTGCCTTCTTCCAAGGTTCTCTCTCTGACAACTTACTTCTACTCTCTGCCTCCCCTTACTGTCATTTCTGCATTGCAGCTTCTCATAATCCTGGGGTTCGTGGCATCTACATTTCCCATGCTCCCCCTTGCCAAACGTAGCAGAGCTATGTTACTTAGTTTGGGCAGATTATCTATTTATTTATTTACTGTTTAGTTATTTATTTCACTAGATATTATTTATTGTGTAGATGTTCTTATAAATGCATTAATATTTATTTCTAGTATTAATTTTGTATGTAATTTTTAAATATCATGTGACTGATAATTTTTTAAGTATCATGTGACTGTGGCTCCTTTGCTTCATAGACTGGCCTTTTAGATAAATTGTGATGCTAATTATTGATTTAAATAACTTAATACTGAAGAAGAGTCTTAGAGACTTGAAAGCTTTGTTCTTGGCCATTAAAGTTCTCCCTCAATCCAGGACTTCCTTTTCAGAGTCCTACCCCTATTCAAGAGCTATTCAAAGATGCTTCTGATCTGGGGCGGGGAGCCTCTTCAATGATCTGAGGGTTTAGGGTCTATGGCCCCTGCATCAGAGGTCAGACCACATCAACATAAAAAGAATGAGAGTGCTCATTCTTGCTCTTCAGGCTTTCCACTCTCTTTGGTCTCCAAGTCCTTTAAAGACCTTTGCAGACAGCACCACATGCAAGTGGAACATCAACAGACAGGGGAGCACAAAGTCTCATCTTCTTTGCATACTAACCCTTTAGGCCTGGGACCTGGCTTTCCACCTTCAGGTAATTCTTCAGGTGGTCTGCATTCCTACAGAACACATTCTTGTGGCACACTCCCTGAGTAGGTCCAGAATACAATCTCGTGAATGGATACATCACAAGGATGTGCATATGGACATAATACACTGGTGGGGTATTCCTTAAGTGAATCTTTTTGCCTCCACTCTGTACAGGTGGCTTCCTTGCTTCTGTTCCAGATTCCAAGTCCAAGTCCAGTCACATGAAGTTGTTGGTGGCATAATTCAGCTTGTTTTGGAATATTAATATTTTTCCATATATGTTTTTCTAATTTTATCTATATGTATGTCATCTTACATTGGTAAGGACGCAATCTTAACAACGTTTTGCATCTCTTATGTCAAGGACAGCCCACGTTAATTGGGAACACCTTTCATGTACAAAATTACTTTTCCCCATTCTATGTTATCTCTTGCTGGTCACAAATAATACTTTTCTGTATATCAGGATTTGTAGCATGTTATTTGAGGGCTAAGTATACCATTTTAAAGCTTTATAGTTTTCAAAATGGATTTTTCAATATGGTTCTCACAAATATGAATACTACATACTTTATCACTCAAGTATTACAGCATTGATATACGTCTGGTTTATTTGTTATTATTGGCATTATTACCACTGTATGTTTTTCACATCAACATATCAGTTCTGGATACATAATATCAGTTCTTATCCTGGGCACTAACGGTTTTAGTAAGCATCATTGTGGTGCAGTTGTAGGCCTAATAATTCATTTGTGTCACTTAGTGTTGTGGTGTCGATTGTTCTCTAACATCATATTGACTTTGGCCATTTATTGGGCCTATTTATACACTTGCATTGAGTCTGATTTTTGTATAATAGACTTACATTTCAAGAGGTCATCAATACTGAGTTCATAGTTGAATACATTGCATATACAGATTTCTCTTTTTGTTCTAATATATGACATCTTCTCTTATGGTGCTGGCTCTGTGTTTTTTCCTTTTGGTATAATAATTTTTTAATTTTTTGATAGTTAGCAGGGAATCTTGATGTGGTATAGGGGCTGATACCCATTATCACCATATATTATCATTGAATATTGATTCTCTATTATAGTATTTTATCTTGGTTTGTGGTCTCTATCTTTTGGCTTATATCATATATCAAGCATGGACCTAGACAGTATCTTAACTGGATTGTGTGCCGATCGGGAGGATATTGGGGTTTTTGGTATCCATGCCTCGCCAGGCAGCAATTCCAATGAATCTGGGGAACAATCAGCCATGAATTGTGAATTGGCATTTAATTCCCTTTGCAAGGGTCTTAAAAACCTAAGATCAAACATATGGCACTTACGTTTGTTCCGGGCATATTTACATAAAAACATAGCCCCTAGGGGTCTCAGAATTCAGCTACAACCATTGGTGGGCAGACAAGAAGAGAGATTATCCAATGAATGGCGGGAAGCCTTACAGAAAGGGTCCATGCTCTTTGTCAACATACTGGCCCAATATTATGAACATATGATTGACATTAATCTTCAGGAAGTCAAAACTATGTGTTTAGACTGCAAAAGATTTGAGTCTCAATCTACATTTCAAGACTCTATTAACAAATTATCACAGGAACTCACAAACCATGATAAAATTACTAAAGATAGAAAAATAAAAAAGTTTAAAAGAGATTATATGGACTATCAAAGGGGGCGTCCTTTTGATTCCCAGAGAACAGTTAGATTTATGGGTACCAGTTCTGGTTCTACATCTAATGTTCCCAGCAACAATTTTAATAAAAAAAGACCACGGTCTATTTTGAAAAACAGGGATCAAACAAGTGCCAGTACATCAGGGGAGGATTCCTCATGTACCGATTATGATAGTTCCAGCAATAAGGATTCACCACATAGGAAAAAATCTAATAGAGTAATCCCTTTAGACAAGGTTCCAGGCGTAGGGGTGGACGCAAACACAAAAGTGGCAAACATGCCCAATTCCCTCGAGGGGATGATCCAGAATTTTCTAACCTAAATCAGGGGGTCAACCAAAATGTTTTGAATTTGTCAAAAGAAACATTGTCTGTACAGCATTTACAACTTCTGAATAAAGGATTAGGTTTTATCCCTGGGTTTTTTTGTAATGAACATAGCACTGTTACTGATGTCATGAGCTTCTGTCGTAACCAGAATTTAAAATTATTTTTTGCAGATAGAGACTCTTAAAGAACGGATGAGTTTAGATTTATTAAGTCTGATTTTCAACCACCTATGCACAAACATGTTTCTGTCTTTATGCAAGCAGTCCTTAGGGACTTACATTTTGAACACAGGGAATATGACATACTGAGATCCAATCTCTCAACACAGGAATCGACTGCACTTAATGAGCTAAGGGAGAATCAAAATATTGCCATTCTTCCAGCAGACAAGGGGGGGAAGCCGTGGTTGTCATGGATATGAGTTCATATCTGAATGAGGGCCAATCTCAACTGTCTGATAAAAGATGCTATATGTACATGGCATATGATCCTACCACTCATTTTAAACAGGAAATAGACAGTTTTTTGAATCTTGCCCTTGAGGAGGGCATCATAACCAAAAATTGTGTTATTCAGTTAACAGTCAAGGATCCTCAGAAACAAATGTTATACTTACTTCCTAAAATACATAAGTCCATTACCAATCCGCCGGGCAGACCTATCGTATCCGGAATTGGGTCTTTGACGGAGCCTTTATCTGCCTTTCTTACTCAATATCTCAAACCACTATTGTGTTTTGTAAGGGATAGATTGCAGGATACGACCCAATTCCTACAGATTATACAGGATTGTCAACTTGAGCCGGGGTGGCTTATGTGCTCATTGGATGTTAAGGCCCTTTATACCAGCATTCCACATTGGGCTGGCCTACAGGCCCTTCAATATTGGTTGGATAGGGCTGCTTTATACTCCCCAGGGTTCAATACACTGCTTATCTGTATGACGGAACATGTCCTCAATAAGAATGTCTTGTATTTTCAAGGACAATGCTATTGGCAACTGCAGGGTACGGCGATGGGAGCATCCTTTGCTCCCATTTATGCCAATTTATTCATGGCATTCTTTGAGGAATGCATGATCTATGATCCACTACACAATATCTATCTGGTAGAAATAGATATTTGGAGCAGGTACTTGGATGATTGCTGGATGGTGTGGCGGGCAGATGTGAGGTATTTACAGGAATTTATTGAATATCTCAATCAAAATGTATGGGGAATTGAGTTTACGGTAACATACAATCTTCAAAGTATAAATTTTTTGGATGTTACTGTTACTAGAAACACAGACCATACGTTGACCACTAGATCTCATCGTAAATACCCTCAATACAACACTTTGTTACATGCTTCCAGCATGCACCCAGGCCACACCATCCGCAACATCCCCAAGTCCCAATTTATGCGCATCAAACGCCTGAGTTCAACACAGGGTGATTTCGACCGGGATGGTTTAGATCTCTATCACCAGTTTGCCAACAGGGGTTATAGACATCAAGACATTCTCAATGCCTGTAATTGGACTAATAATATGGAGAGACAAACTTTGTTACAGTATCAATCTAAATTTAGGGATTGTTCTACGAATACCATTCGGTTTGTTACCACCTTTGGCAGAAATTCCAATGCCATCAAGGGTATCATCAATAGACATTGGAATATTCTTATGGCCAATGAATATTTGAGAACAATATTGGATCAACAATGCCATTTCTCTTACAGTAGAGGCAGAACTCTTGGCTCTCTTTTTTCACATTTTAAACATATAGAAAGTGGGGGAGCGATACACCAACAAATGACTATGTCTGGGGATATATTAGTAGGCACATTCCCGTGTGGCCATTGTGGTTCATGTAAACAAATAAATAAGAGTAAGGAATTTAGTAGTCGCAATACCAGTAAAGTGTACCAATGCAGAATATTTGGCAACTGTAGCAGCAGTTGGGTGGTCTATTTGGCAACATGTCGGTGTCAAGCTTTCTATGTAGGCCAAACTTCTAGACCACTAAGAACACGCATCAACGAACATAGATCAGACATTAAAACCAGGAAGAAAACCAATGCCTTATATAGGCATGTTTTGAAACATCCTGAAGCACAGTTTTCTTTTGTAATCATTGATAGAATTCTGGGGGACCGCAGTAATCCCCAGGGATGGCACAGTATACTTACTCACAAGGAACAACATTGGATTATTACATTGGGCGCTTTATTCCCTCCTGGACTGAATGACCATTTGTAAACATGGAGATATAGGTTGGTACAGCTTATTTTCTGTTCATATCAAATGATATATATACTTTGTTTACATCATGAATTTCATGAATATTGGTTTATAGTAATCTGTATGCCTCTATCTCTCATATCTCTCTATAGTTTTTCTCATGTGTCATATAGGATCCGATGAAGGACAGCCATTGGCATATCGACATACCTGCTTCGATCACAGCTGCAGGAACTATATTGGAACATTGGATTAAGCATGGATTTTCCAATTCGGCCACATCATTATTTGCTAACCACATTTTTTCTGTTGGAACCATCATTGCACTTTTATTCATGCTTTGGATGTGATTCTTTGGTTATGACAGCATTTATGATATATGTCTTTAGCATAACTAGATTCTCAGTTATGCTATACTATTTACATTCATGTTTTATAATTCAATATGTGGGGGTCAGTTCAGAATATATTTTCTATCTTTTATTTTTCAATTTCCTATATATATGTTATATTTGTTACATATTGTTAAGTCATGACTGGATTTACTATCATGCATTACTGCAGGTTACATTTTGTGTTTTTTCTCTTTAATTATTTATTGGTTGCATTCTCCATTTGTTTCTCAGGTGGGGTGTGTCTATAAATGGATTGTATTTTTGGTGAACTGTTTATACACTGAAGAAGGCATTGGTTGCCGAAACCGGTCTGTTTAATAAAAGGTTTATTATTCAGCTATTTACATGTTATTGATTTAATCATTCTATTTTTATTACTTCTGGATCGTATATTGCTGGCCTTGTGTTGTTTACTTGATTGGTTTGGCCGCTCATCTACCTACCTGCATAGCATCATGTTGGGTTGTTAGAAGGTGGATGCCATGTCTTTTTCTTGAAAGGGTATGTTTCTCTATGCTTACCCTCCTCTTCATCTACTTCCAAGGGCTCTACACAAGATCACGAAGGACCCTCCATGAATCTTGCTGGTGACTCCCTTTTAGCCCAGACAGCACAGGTTCCCCCCTTTTCTTTCTCCTGGCCAGGGATGATCATCACAAGTTACCTCACCAAATGGATCTTTTCACACAAGACAAGGAGTCTCTCATTCACCCTCACATGTCCACTCTTCAAATGACACTTTGGGTGACAGAATTTTGATCCCATTCAGACACCATTTTTCTGAGGACATGCTTATTGTACTGCAGTAGACCAGGAAACCTACTACCTTAGGTTCTTACATTTGTGAACTGATGAACTGCCCCATACCGGCTTGGCATATTCTTCTGTTAATGCTCACTTGTCAGCAATCTCTGTACCAGATTGAGGAAAAGAGGCACCAGAGCAGGAATTTCAGTCCGATTGAAGGTAAACCCTCACAGGCGTGCCCTGCCCTCCATAGTACTAGCCAACATACGCTCACTTGAAAATAAGATGGATCACTTAAGACTGGAACTCTCATCACAAAACAAGGTGAGAAACAGCAATTTATTTATGTTTACTGTAACGTGGTTAAACCAAAATATCAATGATAGCACAGTAAATGTAGAGGGCATGACTTTATTCAGAGCAGACAATTCAGTCACTATGTGGTAAGTCCAGAGGAGGGGGAGTGTGTATATATGCTAATAACAATTGGTGCAGCAACTGTGTAGTGACCACCGCCTTCTGCTCAGAAAACATTGAAGTTCTGTCACTAAAATGCAGGCCCTTCTACCTGCTAAGAGAGTTCAATGGAATATGCATCACAGCAGTCTACATCCCACCTGATGCAAATATCAGTGACACTCTGTCCACCTTATATCAGTATATAAATGACCATCAAAACAGAAATCCAGAGCATGCAGTAGTAATTGCTAGAGACTTCAATCAGGCTAACCTAAAGACTGTATTACCCCACTACCACCAGCATGTAAACTTTGCCACAAGGGGGGTAAATGTATTGGATAAGGTCTGCACTAACATCAAAGGTGTTTATAAAGCAAAACCTTATCCACATCTAGGGAGCTCTGACCACCTAGCTATCATGCTGGTTCCAGCTTATAAATCCATACAGAAAACCAGTACACCGACTAGAAAACAAATAAGGATCTAGCCTGAGGGAGCACCCTCAGCTCTACAAGACTGCTTCAACTGTACAGACTGTCCAGTGTTTAGAGAGACTGCTGTGACAAACAACTATGTTGATTTAGACACATACACGGAGTCGGTCACAGCTTACATTTCTAAGTGTGTGGAGGGTGTAACAAACACCAAACTCATCACCAAATGAGCAAATCAAAACCCTTGGCTAACTAGTGAGATGTACGAGCTCTTGAAAGTAAGAAATGCAGCTTTCAAATGCCAAGACATGGAAGCTTTAAGTGTGGCCAGAGCCAAACTGAACAAAGGTATCAAAGAGGTGAAAAGATCCTATGGCAAATAAATCCAAAGTCACTTCAGGGACCAGAAGGATACCAGGCAACTATGGAAAGGAATTCAAACCATCATCGACTACAAGCCTACATCATCTTCATGTGATGATAGCATCGAGTTTCTGAACCAACTGAACACATTTCTTAGTAGGTTTGATGCTGACAACAAAACAACATGCAGAATCCCTGAAGACAAAGCAGTGGTACTGAGCTTCAATACAATCAATGTCACCAGAACCCTAAAACGTGTCAACAAGAGAAAAACAGCTGGCCCTGACAACATCATGGGCAGGGTACTAAGGGAATGTGCGACGGAACTGGCTCCAGTACTCACTGACATCTTCAACACTTCACTTCATCTAGCCAGTGTTCCGAAGTGCTTTAAGGAGATGATTATCATTCCTCTACCCAAGAAACCACAGCCAACAACTCTGAATGACTACCGACCAGTTAATTTAACCTTGACGGTAATGAAGTGCCTGGAGAGGCTGGTCAAAGATCATATAGTTTCAATCTTACATGTGTCACTGGACGCACTGCAATTCGCATACAGGACAAACCACAGTACAGGGGATGACATCTCACTAGCTCTCCATGAAACACTGACCCACTTAGAAGGCAAAAACTGCTATGCAAGACTGCCATTCATCGATTTCAGTTCTGCCTTCAACGCTGTCTTCCCTCAGAATCTGATATCGAAGCTTCTTCAATTGGGCATAGACTCTCATTTATGCAATTGGATTCTGAGCTTCCTTACTGAAAGGTCTCAAAAGGTTTGTGTGGGAGACAACAGCTCCGGAAGTATCATCCTGAACACATGAGTACCACAGGGGTGTGTCTTAAGCCCTCTCCTTTTCACTCTGCTGACACATGACTGCATGGCCACACATGAAATGAATAGGATCATCAAATTCACGGATGATACCACTGTTATAGGCCTGGTCAAAAATGGAGAGGAGGAGACCTACAGGAATGAGATTGATCAACTACTGGTCTGGTGTGACAGTAACAATCTAGCACTGAATGTCAGCAAGACAAAAGAGTTGATTGTTGATTTCAGAAGATCTCAAATACTACACAAACCTCTAGTGATGAAAGGGATGACAGTGGAAAGGGTCAAGAGTACAAATTTCTTGCGTGTTCATCTCACAGAGAACTTATCCTGGTCAGTCCATGTATCCAACACAGTCAGAAAAGCTCAGCAATGCTTGCACTTTTTAATAAAACTTAGGAAGGCAAAATTACCAAGCTCCATACTTCAGACCTTTTATTAGGGGCACCATTGAAAGTGCCCTGACCAACAGCATTAGGGTCTGGTATGGGAGCTGTAACAGTCAGGATCCAAAGGCTCTCAAGAGAGTTGTAAGGTCAGCAGAAAAAATCATTAGCATCTCCCTTACTCCTCTGGAAGATCTAAACAAATGCCAGTGCATCAACAGGGCCAAAAAGTATTCCAGCAATCCAACATATCCTGCCAGTGGTCTGTACACTTGCCTCTCCTCTGGCAGGAGATACAGAAGCCTGCATTGTAAGACCACCAGACTGAAAAACAGTTTCTTTCCACTCTCCATTAGACTGTTGAACACTTGGGAAAAAACAAACCATGAATGTAAAATAAGCCCCTTGATAGTCTGTTACATAACTAGCCTATCAAGGGGCTTATTTTATGGCTGTGCAATAACTAAGTGTAATACTAAGGTAGCTCACCTACACACTTAAGGACTGTAAAGTGCAATATACAAACTGTGCAATAATTCAGTCTAATCATAGATATGCTGCTATTGTTTCAATTTTACTTTGACAGTATTACCTTCATATTGTTCCTTGTCTCCTGTTCTGGGATGCATGTTGGTCACTGCTGTCCTACTTTACTTATAAATTGCTACTTATTAAATTTCTACTGTGATATTTTATTAATTTTTCTCTGTCTATATGTGCAACTATTTCCTGCATTGAGAAAGAAGCATTGTAATTTCATTCAGCTACACTGCTATGTAGTTCTGAATGACAATAAAGTTTTCTTTGACATTGACTCAGCTTGTCTGCCTTTGAACCAGTCATTGGCCTCTCATTTTTTAAACACTTTTATTGAAATATGTTGTGTGACATAGGCAAATGTACATTTATATAAAAGTAATCCAACCATATTAACAAGTTACCATTTACAAACATTGTATATCTCCTATATTATTATTATTATTATTATATCCTATAATCTAAGCAACAGTACAGAAGTTATACAATGTCTGCCTTCCTAAACTTATTCCTCCTCTAAAACATTTTTCTGCATGTATTGTTCCAACAATTTCCATTTTTTCTTTGCAATTTACTGTTAATTTCTTCTAAAGATCACACTTCATGTTCTTTTATCTCTGTTACAATATTCACAATTTCAAGAATAGTTAGTTTAGATTTTGATGTTCATTTTCTATTAATTATGTATTTAGTAGCCACTAGAACTGAATTTAAAAAGGCCTCACTATGTCTAGGCAATTCACATCCTGTATCCCAGCTCAAAATAATCCTGTCCTTAGCTACATTCATTTGCTCCCCTAGTATTCCTGACAGAATACTCTGTAGGGAATTTTTAAACTCTGCCAACTCATTATACTTTCAAAATATATGTTCCCAGTTACCTCTTTCTTCTCCATCACACCTTCAATATTTGCCATCGACCTGAGGAAAAATTATTTGTAGTCTGCTTGGGGTGTAAACGTTATCTATGCAAACACTTTCAGATAAAAATCCTAAATTTTATAGATTTTGTTGCATATTTGGTAGCCATACAGACAGCCTGCCTTTCTTTATAAATTGCATATGTAATCTCTCTTCCTAATATTTTCTGACCTTTTCTGATTGATTCCTATATTTATTTTACAACCTACTTATTATGCTTTTTTAACAGCAGCTTCTGTTCTAGATTCAACTAAAAAGTTTACCAGTGCATGCCTTTCATTTAGGATTTCCCCTATCCCTTTCTCTTTACCTGTACTCTGATGTCAATCCCTAATAGAGAAGGAAGTCAATAGCCTGCAGTCCAAATGAATTTTTGGCCTGTTCTCATTCTATTACCTTTCCTCATTAAAATTTGTTCCCAGTACCTTAGTTCCGTTGCCATATTCTTCCAGTAACTTCCAGATTCCTCACGTCTATTCTCTGTATTCCTAATTGCAGTTATCCCTACCAGCAGAATCTTCTTTCTCCATTCCCATGTTTTTTAGTTCTTTGTATACTATCTGATAATTTATGAATATAATATTCTGTATGACTATTATTCTCCTTAAGGATCTGCATCCAAAATCCCATTCTTTTCTTTTTTCTTCAATCATCCCTTTCCACTTTGAATTGTAGATTTCTGCTCATGTTATGTATAACAACCTTACATGTGTAGCTGTACAATATCACTTCAAGTCATGTAATCCTAAACCTCATTGTTCTGTTGGGACGATCAACTTAACTCATTTGACTCTTGCCCTCTTACCTTCCCAGATAAACTCTTTCAACTCTTTATTGATTACTATCTACAACTTCTCCTCTGTTTGATAAAAATATGTCTGACTTGTGTATAAAACAAAAGGGACTGAAATATCTGTACAGTTTGTATCTTGCTATTCATATCTATAGGCAAGAGCTTCCAGTTTCTCAGTTTTGTATTATTAGTCTCTTCCTACATAAACTTATTTGTCATAACTGAATCCTATTTAGTCCATACTTCTAAATACTTCATTTTATCATGTCCCCATAAGTTTTGGTATTGCTGAACCAATTTGTGTACAGGTATATAGTTTATAGTTATAGCTTTTGTTTTATTTTCATTCATTTTATAGCCTCCAAAAACCCAGAATTGTCTCAGAAGATTCCACAACATTGAGATATCCTTTTTTTGATTCAAGCTGGTTCAGAAAATATCATCTGATTCAAGCTGGTTCAGAAAATATCATCTGAAATTATAGCCAACTTTTCTTGCATTGGTATCTCATTTTTTGGTCAAAGAATTCCTAAAGGCATTCTGCATATCAAGCCCCCAAGAAAACCTATTCCTCCTGCTTGGGACCTTAATTTTGTCCTTGAAAAATTGACTCAGGCTCCCTTTGAGCCCACTTATTCTTTTCAACATTGAATCTGGAAGACTGTTTTATTGTTTCCCCTTACTTCAGCCAGGAGAGTGTTGGGACTTCAGGCTGTGATGGCATCCAGTCCCTTTTTGATTTTTCTAATCCTACTTTTATGCCCAAGGTGTTCAATGAGTTGTCTCTTCATCAGTATATACGGCTTCCATTCTTTTTGCATTCTGCACAATCTGCTAGTGAGAAGGTTCTTCACACCTTGGATCTACGTAGACATCTCGGGTATTATTTGTCTTTCTTTTCATTCCAGGAGATTGGGTTTGGCAGTTTCTAATCAACTCAACTCCTCCTGGATTTCTAAGGTCATTTCATTTTGCTGCTCTTTTCATGGTAAAAAGCTTTCTGCTTTAGTTTTTTTTTTTTTTTTTTTTTTTTTTTTACAAGATATCGTGTGTGACACAGACACTCTTACATTGATATAAATGAAAATAAATCGTAGCGGCACAATCTCAGTTGCAAACATTATACCTTATAAACTGTGCCAACACAACTGCAGCTCCAAACATTATACATCACTTTTAATATATCCAGTCACTGTCAGTCAACCATTGCATAGCTCACTCAGATCCTGACTTCTTTTAAACATAGTTCCTCCTCTGCATGTAGTGGTTCCACATTTCCTAATTTTTTCCTGTGTAATTTCCTACTACCCTTTTCTAAAGATCCCAGTTCCAGTTGTTTTATCTCTGTTACTATTTTTGTTACTTCTAGTAAAGTTGGTTTAGACTTTGATTTACATTTTCTAGTTATTGCTTTTTTTTTGGCAGCTATCATAATTAGACTCAGCAAGGCCTTACTATGTCTAGGCAATTCCAACTTTGTATCACAGCTCAAAAATATCATTTCCCTAGTCACTCCAATTTGTTCACCCAGCATCTCTGACAGAGGAGCCTGCAGGGAATCTTTGAATTCAGCCAACTCATTATACTGCCAGAAAATATGTTCCCATTTGCCTCTTTCTTTCCCATCATGTCTCCACCATTTGCTCTCTGCCTGAGGAAAGATTCTTTGGAGCCTGCTTGGGGTATAAAAATATCTGTGTAAACACTTCCAGGCAAAGATCCTAAATCTTCTGTTTTTTTCTTGCATATTTGTGAGACTTACATACACCCCCCCATTGTTTCTTTGTGAACTGCATACACAGTCTCTCTTCCCAATTCTTCCTAACATATTCTGATTGATTCTTATAGTTATTATGCAATATTTATATGCTCTACTAATTATTCCTTTCTTAATGGCCACTTATGCTCTACTAAGAACTCTACCAGTGATGGTCTTTTGTTTAGGACCTCCCTATTTCTTTCTCTTTACCTGTACTTTGATATCAATCCTTGATATGGAAGGCAATCTCTAACCTGCAGTACAAATAAGTTCTTAGCATCGTCCCATTCTATTACCTTTCCTTGTCTAGGTATTTGCTCCCAATACATTGGGTCCTTTGCCAGTTTTCTCCAATATACTCCCGTCCTGTCCTGCCTGTTGTCTGTATCCCTTAACTGCAGTCACCCCCATTGGCAGAATCTCCTTTCCCCATTCCCGTATTGGCTTATTTCTTAGAATACCTTCTGCTACTTTATGAATATAATATTCTGTATGATTATTGTTGTTTCCTTAAAGGTCTGCATCCAAAATGTCAGTCTCTCCCTGTTACCTGAGCTTCCCTGTTTCTTCATCATCTCTTTCCACTTTGAGTTATAGTTTTCTGCTTGTGCTATGTATAGGAACCTTAACTGTGCTGGTCTGAAATACTCCTTCAAATTGGGTAATCTCAGTCTGCCCTGTTCTATTGGAAGAATCATCTTATCCCACTTGACTCTTACCGTCTGCCCCTCCCAGATAAAATCCTTCAACTCGTTATTAATTACTATCCACAGCTTCTCCTCTGGTTGGTAAAAATATACCTGACCTGTATATAAGACTAAAGGGACTAAAAACATTTTAACTGCTTGTATAGTATTTGAGATCTTCTGTATCCATATAACAGAAATTTAATTTTATCAATTTTGTATTATCTTTTGTTTGGTCTCTTCCCACATATCCTTGGTTGCCACATCAGTATAATTTTTAATCCATACCCCTAAATACTTCATTTTATTGTGTCCCCATAATTATGGATATTGCTAAACCAATTCATATGTAGGTACATAATTTACCGCTATTGCTTTTGTTTTGGCTTTATTCATTTTGTATCCCAAAAAGGTGTGAAAGTGCCTCAATATGTTCCACAGTACTGTAATGTCCTTTTCTAGTTTTGTCAGGTATAAAATAATGTCATCTGCAAATAGAACCAGCTTCTGTTTACTACCATACCAACTATACCCTTGAATTTCTGAGTCCCTTATTTTCTTTGCCAATGGTTCTAAATATAATGCAAACAAGAAAGGGTAGAGAGGACATCCCTGCCTAGTTCTTGTGCTCAAGCAGAGATTATCAGAGAGGACCTCACCCACTTTAATTTTTGTCTCCGATCCTTCATATATCCTCCTAATCAACCTTATAGTTTTTTCAGGGAATACACATGCTTCCATTGCTCTGGTTATAAAATCCCAGCTCACTCTGTCAAATGCTTTCTTTGCATCAAGACCTACCAACAACAGTGGTATTTTCTTAGATTCTGCTCCTTCTGGATCATCACTGCTTTGTTAATATTATCAAATGTTTGCCTCCCCTCTACAAAACCATATTGAGCAATATCTGTCAATTTTGGCATCACATTTGCCATTCTTTTTTATTTTATTTATTTAACATTTGTTTACCGGGAAAGTCTAACTTGGAACTAAGCCAATTTTCAGCAGCAGCCCGGGGAGAAACACTCCAGATTCATGTCTTTGTAACGTGAAAGGAAACACTCGGTACATACACACTTTAAAATCATAATTTAGTATTGAAATGCGCCTGTATGAAGCTGGATCTGATGGATCTTTACCCTCTTTAGGTATTACAGATAATACTGCTTTCTTCCAGGATGTTGGTACTTCTTCTCTTAAAATACTGTTAAACAAAACCTTCATGATCTTTATCAGCTTTTTCCCTCCTAGCTTTCAAACCTCCACATGAATGCCATCTGTTCCTGGGACTTCACTTTCTGCTTTACTTTGAACTTATTCTGTGTGGACATTAGCCTCCTGTAGGGGGTTCTTTCAAAGGTTTAGATATTAGATTCATCCTTGAAGCTGCTAATTGATCCTCTGTCCACACTATTTCTAAACATTACAAATCAGATGTTATTTCCAGGGCTAGGGCAGGATTTGCAAGGGCTATCCATCATGAGTATGTGGAGGGCACCTCTGTGCCTTCCTCCTCCTCCTATCCTTTACAGTAGCTTTGATACTCTCCCAGAGCTGATGAATACTGCAAAAGTGATATGGAATGGCATAGTGCAGCTGTGTAAAATCTTACCATAGCAGCAGCTGTCCTTCTTTTCACTGTTGCAATATTCAGATCCTCCCTCCTGACCCCTTATTTATTTTTTTCTTGTGTTTGGAGCACCTTACTGGCCAAAGGGACTTTTCCACCTTGCCCTGTTTTCTCTCCTTTTTCTCTTTTCTCCTGAATGTGCATGTTCTCCCTTCTCCTGGGGTCACTCTTGTTTTCCTGGGGCACTTTAGTACTGAGTATTCAGCGTACATAAATCACCTTTATGCCCTATGTCTGGGTGGGGAGCATATGGATGACACATGGCACTGGGAGGATGTAAAAGACTGTTTTATACTGGCCGAATCCTTGCCAGCAGATCCCACAGGTGATGAATACAGTAAATGTGAAAAGAAGGACATCTGTTGTTATACTAAGATTATACATAGCTGTACTTTCCACTGTCAACAACCAGTTTGGTTCATTAACAAGTTAACTTCTAGAACTGTAGCTTTTGCTAACATTGTTGTGAAGTAAGAACTGTTACTGTGGTCTGTTGCATAACTAGTAAGGGTTAACAGTTAAAATTACCTGCCAATATGTTAATTACAGTGTCTGATGCTGGGAGGACATAAAAGAATATGACAGCACCATAGAAATAGCAGGTGCTTGGGATATGGAGATGCCTGGATTTGCATTGGGACAAAATTAAAATAACTTCCTCATGTTTGCCTGGATGTTAAATCTATCAGCCTCACTAAATCCTTGCACATCACATGCTAAACACATGCATTGCTGCTGTAATAGACTTGCATCTCAGGATTATCATTTATGTAGTGGATTGAACACTAGGATTATGCTTTGAAATCAGGGAAAAAGATAAACTTAAGCATGTCCTTAGCACAACAGTTAGTCTTAACAATTCTTAGGAGTGCTTAACAAAAGCTTGTTAAGCACTCCTATGTGCTGTTAATATCAGGTCTCAATCTAGGGCATATTAGAACAGTGGCTAAAGTAAAACAGCTATTAGAACATAATAAGAACTTTACTGTCCCACACTTGTAAACAAAAAGTGTTATATAGCAAGGTATCTAGTAGCTGTTAAAGCCATCCTTTCTACAGTTGGATCCCTTTGTTTCTGTGTGGTGCTTGTTTGATAATGCTAAGTACTTCTTCATAGACCATGCACTAGAAAGCGTTATGATTGGGTCACTGATTATAATGCTTCATAATTCATTTTTGAAATGGATGCCAGGATTCGCCTCCCAAATGTATTTCTTGGCATCCAGGTCTCAGACACATGAAGATGGTTATGACTGGTGACCTGATCATAACCCTCTATATAGTAAATAGTAGTTTACTATCAAAATTTTGAAAGGCAAAACAATTTCCATTCGCAATTTTGAAGTAAACTATCGAAACCGGAAACACGGCCCTGTTACAATGTTGACTCAGCTGATCAGCTCAGCAAAATCGACATTGTCTTTGAAAACATCACGTGATATCCATATAGGAGCTCATGTAAATGAAACTCCTGTACAACATATCACATCTTTGCAGGGGGGATATGCCCCCCACACCCCCTGCTAACAATTTATTCCAACTCCGAGATCATGCTACAGTGGTGATATGGATGAATTTCCACACCTCACTGTACCACGATCTCCGTACAGTTTGTCGAACACACTTATGAGAATGCCCTACTGCATGCACATAAGTGTGTTCGACTTTGCATTACCCTTATCATTTTGTGAATGACAATTTGACTTTATGCATAATACATGATGAGAGACTGTCGTTTGTACAAATGATAGTAAACCATAAATAGTAAAACGTATATATTGTCTGATGTCTAATCATAGTAAAACACTACACCATCTGCATTATGGGTGAGATATTCACTTCTTGTATTTGTACTTTATTCATTTGCAGCTGATGACACACAGCATACGGTCTGTGTAAAGCTCAGAAACCTACAGGTTATAGCATATT
This sequence comes from Protopterus annectens, assembly GCF_019279795.1. NCBI lineage: Eukaryota > Metazoa > Chordata > Ceratodontiformes > Protopteridae > Protopterus > Protopterus annectens. Next base: position 893,797,345 of record NC_056734.1, read on the forward strand.
GTACAGTGTTCTGGATCCAGTAGTTAATCAGCTGGAAACATTACATCACATCCCATATCCCGGAAGAACTTAACTGTCCTGAAGAAAACTGTTCATGTTATGCTCATAACAAAAATCACAAAATATTTCTCTGTATGCTTTTGTTAACTGTTCCTTCTGCCAGATGCTTTTTTTTTTTTTGGTATATTTGTAAGTTTAACACAAATCTCTGTCACACAGCTTCAGGATATGTGGATCAGTCCTGATGTCTGGCAGTTGTTTATGATGAGTTTTAGATGCTGTCCCTTATGTGTATGTGGCGTTTCTTCACTTATTCTTGTAATTTTTATTTTGTTTCACCCTCTAAGAACACCCTGTTTGACTGACTACATTAAATTGTTTATATTTATGTTCCATTTGTCCTTGTCTTTGTGGCATGATTTATGGCAGAAAAGGGTCTGATGTCTATTTCACTTAACTGGTTAAAGAAAATACATTAAAAGTTATATTTATTTTCTAAGTTATTTGATTTGCAAGATAGCTTGATTGTTAATGAACTACACTATATTTGACCGGTGATTCAAAGGGAAACCGTTTCTTTCTTTCATTCCCCTTTTGTACAAAATCTTATCCACTGTTAGTCATTTAGCTGTTGATAGTGGTCTGACGTCACCTCTGTGAAAGAGACACTGTGTTTGTAATCGGAATGATTGTAAGACCAGACATTGTGGTTATTGAGAATGAAAGAAAATTTGGTTTAAATGATGCAAACTGTTGCTATGTGGGTGACAATTACTTGTCAAGCTTACAGAAAATAGGAGGCAATATTAGCTGAGAACTCATAGTCTGAGTATTTATTCAGGTAAACACACATCCTCCACAGCATGTCAAGTGGATCCCCGGTAGAAAGGAAAACACTGAGCCTGACAACGTAATTACTGTACCACATAATTACTATACCATGCAATGCAGAACACAACACTCATTCAGTTCATTTGCATAGATTTGAAGAGCTTAGAAACTGCCCACAGTTCAAAATACTGATTTCCTACAAAATTGCTGTGTGTCATATTTTCAGACGCATAAAATATTCTGGAGTATTTAAAGTAAAATCAAATGTGTGTCATAACTGTTTAATGTATGCTAGTGTCAAATCAGAGAAGCATTCACCACTCCCACTGCTACGTCAAACATTTCTGCCCTTCACCTGTAAGATTAGTTGAATCAGGTGAAGAAACTCTCTCATTTGACACAATTAGGAATCCACAAAGTAACCATTGTGGACATTTAAACATATAACCAGATTCTGGTAGGAAAATTATTCTGGGACATTGTGTTGACCCTGGAAATCAGCTTTTAAACTCTAATAGCAAATCATTGTTATAACAAAAATAATTTTAAAAGCATCCATTTAAGGGGCTGATTTACAGCTTTTTGTTCGATTCCTGCCTGTCTGTCTACATCCATCTAAATGCTGGGCATTACATTTATTTTACCAGTAAGATCCTATTGGCTTTCAAGATTCATTTTTGTTAAATAATATAAGTATGTTGTTTGGTATGAAGTAGAATGGTATTTTTAAGACGAGTTGCTGCTCGTTTGTTTTATCCTCACCAGATGAGCGACATAGTGTCAGAAGTGGGATTAAGAGACCAACTTCTTCAAGCCATGCGGTGTAGAGTTGAAGGTGAAGGCAGATCAAGTTGGTTGAGTGAAACAGAGCTCAGACAAACAAAAAAGGGCCTGAAATGAACTTAAGGTAATGAAAAACTGCACAAATGATTTATTTGGCACAGAAAATGAAATGGAGAATTTGTAAGTCACAAAACATATTATTAATCAAATGAGTGGCACAAAACGTATTGTTAATTAAATGAAAGACAAAAAATGCATTATTAATTAAACAAAATGTTCAAAACCATGATATTTGATAAAACCAGCAAAGATATTCATATGGGGCCCAGAATTACCTTTGGCTTACATAACGAGCATGTTTAAAGTAAAATGGGCACAAGAAAAGTATAATGAGCACGATAAGAGATTAAAAGGGCATAACGAGTACAATAAAAGGGCAAAATAAGCTTAAAGAGCAAGGCGACTGCATGTTTTTTAGTAAAAGACCATGTTTGGGCACAAACTACTATTTCACATTGATCGAAGCCATTCATAACTAGAGTTGTTCGAAGTATCTCGGTGTGTGCACAGTGTTTGCAGAATGCATGCTTTATTATGGTATAATTATTTCAAAGAGTTTTTTGGGTGCAAAGTACAGTCAAAGTACAGCCATTTCGAAAAGTTTCTTGTGCTGTGTACATTTATTCACAGAGTGCCACCATTTCAGAGTGTTTCTTACACTGTGCAGAGTTATTTCGCAAACTACAGCCATTTTGAAAGGTTTTTGTGCTGTGTACAGTTTGTTTGCAAAGTGCATTCATCTGGAAGTGTTTCTTACTCTGAGCTTCTTCTGCTATGTACAGTTTATTCACAAAGTACAGTCATTTTGAAGTATTTCTTAGACTGCTAAGGAGTGGTTTCACAAAGTACAGTGATTTCAGAGTGTTCTTGTGTTACAGAGACTTATTTGGTAAAATGCAATTATTTCAAAGAGTTTGTTGTGCTATTGGGCATAAATTACAAGTACTGGCATAAAGTTCTGGCATATATGTATTTGTTCGTACATAATTTCAAGAACCTTCACTACTGTTTGTTGCTATGGTAGAAGCATTTTGCTGACCATGTCCACTTGTGCTTGATCATAATATAGTAGAGAATCAGAGAGTATTCGAGCAGGAATACAATATTTTCATACAATCAGCTTTTTCTGACAAAGATGCACATACAAGGGCATTCATTTTGCTTAACTGGGTCAGAGGCTATTGAAAGAGAGTGCTCATTTGTGTATGCACCAGAACTGTATGCCGGAGAGGGAGTAACTGCCATATTGTGGTACTGGCTAAATTAAGGGAGGACCCTGAGTGCTTGAAACGTAAATTTAGAGAAATGTGCAACCCCCAGTCATATCAGAAAGGCACTTATTTTATAAAAGACACCAAAAGCCAAGTGAAACTTTTGCAGCTTATATCACTGATTTGAGAAAAAAGGCCAAAACATGCAGATTTGGTGACTTGAAAGATGAGTTAATAAAGGACAGACTTGTGTGTGGTGTTAATAGTGCTGCAGTAGAAAGATTATGCTTCATGACAGTGATTTAACATTAAGCAAAGCCATAGAGATTTGTCAAATTCATGAGCTCACAGAAGGACACACAAGTTTGCTTGCAAGTGATGAGCACAGTTTCAACAACCTCTAGAGCAAATGTAGACAGGATGCAACATATGGCAAGCAGAAACAGGCCTAAGCACATGGCAACTGCAGCCCCTGTGGGGTTTCTTAGGAGGACCCATAGCTTTCTAGCAAGCTCCAAGACTAGTTCAGTAAAAAGGGCATGCTCAGTACAGTATAAGGGTGAATCAGCAAAACCCAAGTTATGTCTCAGTGTTAACTGTCGTAATTGTGGTGCCAGTCATGAGTCTAGAAGAGAGAAGTGCTTAGCATTTGCCACAATGCCACAAGTGTAAAAAAATGGAATAATTTTGAAAAGTTTTATAAATCAAGCAGGCCTCTTTAAGTTATTAAGAAAGGTCACTCAAAAAAGTGAGTTGATCATATAGAAAGCTGCAGCCTTACTTTCTGTGTAGATGGTGTATCGGTCATTGGTGAAAAGATTAATGCAGTAGATTTGTTGGCAAAAAAATGAAGTATTTTTGTACTGTCCTGATTAATGCCAAGACCACGGAGCTCAAACTAGACAATGGTTCAAAGTATAATGTAATGTCAGCAGAAACATTTGCTAGAGTGAGAGCTAGTGAGCAACTTAATCTGGTCAATTGTGCAAAGCTTGTTGCTTATGGAGGTAAAGAGATTCAAACCGAAGTCTTAGTAGTGCTTTCATGTTATTCGGCTAGGAATAGTTACAGCTTGCAATTTTATGTAGTCCAAAGACCTGTGCAGTCATTATTAGGTCTCAGAGAGAGTTTAAGAATGAAACTGCTTTCTTTTACCAAAGAAGTACATCATGTAAGCACATGTCCCAGTTCCAGCTTCAGTGATGCTATTTTCTCAGAGAATGCTGATGTTTTCAACAACAAGCTAGGCAGACTTCCAGTTGTGTACTTCATGAAAGTAGACCCTGAGGTCAGTCCAGTGGTCAGACCAGCAAGAAGAATTCCAATAGGTATGCAGGACAAAGTCAAAGTCCAGTTAGACAAAATGGTGCAGCAAAGTGTGATTTGTCCAGTCACAGAACCAACTGAGTGGTGTCTTCAATGGTAGCTACTCATAAGAAAAATTCAGATGAGATCAGAATATGCACTAACCTAAGAGAATTGAACAAGGCATTAAAAATACCTCATCATCCTATGTATACAGTTGAGGAGATTGCAACCGTCATGCCAAATACCACTGTTTTTTCTGTCTTAGATGCAAAGAGTTCATTTTGGCAAGTAATGCTTGATCACAAATCTTCATTACTGACTACATTCAGTAACCCATTGGTAGATACAGATTCCTCAGGATGCCTTTTGGAATAAATTCTGCCAGTGAAGTCTTTCAGCGTGCAATGGAGCAAATTTTTCAGGCTACCTTTGTGCAATAATAGTTGATGATTTACTGGTTGGAGGTAATGGTGAAGCAGAGCATGACAGAAACTTCAGGAAAGTTCTGGACAGAGCGCATGAAGTGAATTTAAAGCTCAGTCCTCTGAAGTGCAAATTCAGACTACCAGAAGTTATTTATGTAGGTCATTTATTTACCAGTACAGGCTTATGACCAGATCCTTCCAAACAAGCAGCTATTCTTGAGATGCCAGCTCCAGACAATGTCTAAGCTCTACAGTGTTTTTTGGTATGGTTAACTATTTGGGCAAATTTATCCCTGACTTTAGTGAATTACCAGTGCCTTTAAGAGAGCTGACACACAAACATGTTTCCTGGTCATGGTTAGAAAAACACCAGAGAGCATTTGATAACCTCAAACAGCAAATTGCTAACCCGCCTACATTAAGATACTATGATGTCCACAAACCAGTAGTTCTTTCCTGTGATGCTTTAAAGTTCGGTCTTGGTGCTGTTATTCTTCAAGAGGGCAGAACTTTTGCCTACACATCTAGAAATCTTACCCAAACTGAGATGCAGTATGCCCAAATTGAGAAGGAACTTTTGGCAATTGTGTTTGCATGTTCGAAGTTCCATGATTATATTTGTGGCCGAGCTATCCAAATAGAAACTGACCATCAACCTCTAGTCACTATTTTAAAGAAGCCTATGCATTCATCTCCAGCAAAACTACAAAGAATGATGCTCAAATTGCAAAAGTATTATTTCAAAATGGTATATACAAAAGGTAAACTTCTTTGTCTGGCTGATACCTTATCCAGATTCCCCCAGAAATACCACGGAACAGTTTGATGCAGAGAATTTTGACTTTGATGTCATGGAAGTGCATATTTTTTCTACCACGAGACTTGATGAGCTGAGAGATCATACAAAGACTGATCCAATTTTGCAGAAGCTTAATCACTTCATCAATGGTCGATGGCTGTCAAAGCAATCTTGTGTACTGCCAGAAGAGCAACCTTACTTTCCATACAGAAATGAGATGCTGATGGAAGATGTTATCATTTTCAAAGGTCCAGAAGTTATTGTTCCTACTTTCTTACAGAGTGAATATATTCCGATTTTGCATCATGGCCACCTAGGTTCTGCTTCTACCAAAAGAAGGGCAAGAGGACTAGTATTTTGGCCTTCTTTATTGAAAGACATTGATAAAATGCTTTCTTCTTGTTCAGTGTGCAACAGTATTAAGCCGTATTTGCAAAAAGAGCCACTTCAGCTAAGCCAAATTCCTGAACTTCCTTGGTCAACAGTAGCAACTGACATATTTGAGTGGAACAATCAGCATTACTTAGTGTTGGTATACTCTTATTCAGACTGGTTTGAGATTGATTTGCTACCTAACCTAATGTCCAGTGCTGTGATTTCTGAGATGAAACGTCATTTCTCAGTCCATGGTAGTCCCCACAGAGTTATTTCTGACAATGGTTCTCAGTTTATCAGTCAATTGTTTTAGAGATTTACAAAAGAGTGGGACTTTGTCTGTACTACTATTAGCCCATTCACCCACAGTCAAACTGCCTAGCTGAACGTGCAGTACAGAGTGCAAAGCAATTATTAGAGAGGTCAAAGAGTGACAATACCGATATCTTCTTGAATTTAATTAATCTCAGAAATATACCCCGTGACAACCTACTTGGCTCGCCTGCTCAGAGACTTCTATCTAGGCAAACCAGAACAACCTTGCCTATCAGTTTTAGTTTGTTGATACCTAGTGTTAAAAACAATAGAGCAATCAAAGCCCAAATTTTTAAAAAGCTTTGTTCTCAGAAGCCCCAATATGATAAAATGAGCAGATTTCTTCATCCGTTAAAAGAAGGAGAGACAGTGAGGATCCAAACAGCGAAAGGCTTTGATCAAATTGGTCGAGTGAGAGATGTATGTGCCAAGCTGAGATCCTACTTAGTGGAATTTGAGGTTATATAATACAGGAGAAACCACAGACATCATCTTCCTGTATCAAAAATGATATTGCAGCATCATACCTGTGATACAGACTGTAGATCTCAGAGCAACTTTGACAATGTTCATACCAAAGAACGTGCAGGGGCAGCTCGTGCCATCGGACTGCAGGACTGCAGCTCTCCCAGCAAAAAAGATGGAAGTTTAGACATGCATTTTACATGAAGAAAAAAATGTTTTTAAATATTTTCTTATGTTGTGTATTGTAATGGTGTTGTTCTGCGAGTCCGCAAAGTTCCGGAGCTCGAACTGCGCATGCTCGTTGAGTTCCGTATTTTTTTTTTTTTTTTTTTTTTTTTTTTTTTTTTTTTTTTTTGTTTTTAGTGACTGTATCTAGATTGCTGTAAAAACAGTCCAGAATAAAGAGAAGGCATCAGTGTGATGGTCAGAAGTCCATGCGGTTTAACCGCACAGTAAATTAGAAGTGGGTTTAGACTGCTACGTCCACGTCACGTATGTGCCTGCGGACGGCTGAATTGCTACTGATTGGTTCTCGCTCTCCTTTTTGAGTAGAGAGCAAGGACCAATCAGTAGCACTAAGCACAGTGCTGTACTTGTCTTGTGTGTTACGGAGGGTCGTGGATACTATTGGTGTTGGTGAAAGTAAAGTAGAACAACTTTGTTTTTTTCGGCTTGCTGCTTGCCTTTTGCCTTGCTCGCTGGCTTGCTTACGAGCAGCTGCAGGCATCAGTGATCACCATACCGAATCAGAGAGAAAAAGAAAGAGTTCCTTTTTTTGTAAACTGAAGAGATAAACTGAGGTAGGTGCCGGACTCTGCTCTGTACCCTTGAGTTTTTTTCATGTTTGTCCACTATTGTGTAATTGGTATATATAAGAAGTTAGGGGAGTGTGGTGCCAAGCCCACCACTTGGGGATATTGTATTGGGGGGGGTGCTTTTTTTTTATATTGAAAAATTGATCGTGTAACTGGTTCTTGTGTATACTATCCAAGTACAGAGAACTAGATTCTATTTGCAAAGGGCTGTTATAGTTACCCGTACTATTCACATCAGGTATCTGAAATTTGCCTTTGTCAAGCATTCTTGCTGTTCTTATTTTTTGTGCTTTTTGTCAGTATTGGTTGGCCATGGCTGGTCTGATCTTCCATATCATGGCCAAGTTCACATTAATGGACAGAGTTAGTATCATCCATATGAAAATGTCCGGTTGTTTGTTGGTTTATTTCCTTAGCTGATATATTAGATTTTTAAGCATTCAGACTAATGGGATTGACGTTTGATTGCTGTAACTCCAGGTTGATATTTTCTACCTCCTGCATATGTAGCAATATTATTTTTGAAGTTGCTAATATCTGACTTCTAATTCTAAGGGTGACCTTATTCTATGTTATTGAATCACGCCAATGTCACAATTTCCTTATTACTGATATTTATTTGTAGCCTTGCATTCTTTCCCTGGTCCAGACCTACTATTCTATTATCTTTATAAGTTTATAAGAGCAATATTTAAAAATTGTCCTTAGTTTTGGGCCTTTATCCCACTTCTGTTTATGGCTTTGTCCAGATTTCTTGCTCTGAGGCTGAAAGGTATGACAAAAGTGTCAGGGCCATCACCGTCAGCCAGCGACATTTCAAATTGTGACATACCTGTTTCACCACAGTCCCCCACATAGTGACTCTGGATGTGTCCAAGCAAGACAAGGAGCAGTTATGCAATGTAAGGGTGCAGAGTATCCTCCCATCCAAGGTAGACAAAAGTACTACTGTGGCTTTTCATCTGTCCTTAATTTTGCAGAATGTTCTGGTTTTCTGTCATATTTTTATACTGTTGATTTATGCTCCTTCTTATTCAGAAAATGCATGTCGTTGCACTGCCTCTTTCTCTGTGTTTAAGTAGCAATGCTTTAATGACCATCAGATAAGTTTGTGTGAGATTGTAAGATGCAAGTAAGTTTTAATAAGCATACCGTTAAAGAATTACCAACATTGAAAGCCTTTTTGTTGTTGCCATGCAGAAAATATTTACATAGCTAGATAGCGCATAAGCCTTAGGTATTGAAATGCATATGACAGTATTTGCAATAAAGGACAGGATTACAGTATTTTCAGAAGCTCATTACATTTGTTGGAGACTTGCAGTCATCTTTGCAGGCTTTACCTGTAAACTAAACAGAATGCCAGTCTATCATGTGTGGTCCATAACCTGTGTGGTAATCCTTTAAGCAATTGATCTTGAGCTTGTTTCTTGTTTGCTCTTCATTTTTTACTTTGATCATGTTTTCTCCATGAAACAAGTAGATAGTTGTTGTCAGGCAGCAGGTCTTTTTCGGATAAGGAACATTTTTGCAAGTGGGGGTATTGCTACTTTCAGCATGTTACTTGGTACTTTATAAAGCTGAATATAAATTATAATTATAACTGCAGTGCAAGGAGAAGTGGTTTGAGTTGAGTGCTGCTTGTTTTTTTATACGTGATTTTGACTGGCATTCCAGTAATGTATTTAAAAAGTAATTTATTTTTTCATGCCTCGCAACCTTTTTGTTTCCATCTAGATATTAAGTAAGCTGTCATGTAGCCAATGCATTGAAATATTTTTTTCTTCTATAATTCATTTTGTCTTGATTGGTCTCTCATAATGATGGTTTGGCAGTGGTACCAAGGGCAGCGTATTTAATTAAAGTCCCAGTTTTTGCAGTTTTTAGCATAGCTCTACCCCTTTCTAGTTTGCCATACCCCTTCCCGTAGGTCCCCCCCATTCAACTATCTCCTGCAGCCCCTCTTTGATTTGAAGTCACCAGCCGCCACTGAGAACGTGTCTCAGTATCCATTCCCATTCCTAATGATGTCCCAGTTGTCCCCAAAGATGAACATTCCTTGAAGACAGTCCCTGTTGCTAGATCCAATTCTGACTTTTATATTACATGATCAGGTTGTGTTTCCAGACCTAGTGTAAAATACACAGCAACCTGGACATAATTGTTTTATATGTGTCTAATTCTGTATGACTGCATGTCAAATAATTAGTTCTGTATAACTGCATGTCAAAAGATCACTTCTCTAAATTTCATATCAATGAATACTGTTATTTTGTATATGGACTATTTCTCAAAGAGGGAGGATGCACATCAGAGCGTGTGTATGTACCTTGAAGAAGCATTTCCAGATGTAGCACATGCATATAAATACTGAGCACGTGCAGGCAGCAGTGCCATTTTGAGTGAACAGCCAGAGTGTTAGCTTGTATGAGTGTGGTAGTCAGTCTGTTTATAAGTTTAAGTTACAAAGCCTCATTCCTGATGTTTTTGTGTGTACTAAAGCTGCTTGAACTGAACCCACAAATGTTCGTCTGTTTTATCCTGACCAGATGAGCGACACCCTGTAAACACACTGCTCTAATAATCCAGATCTGTGATAATTTTGATTTCATCAGGTGACCATAGATTACCTCTTACACACAGAATTTCACAAAGAATAATCACATTTTGACCGAATACCACCACCAGTGGCTTACTGCAGTGACATGATACAGTTCTTGCCAATTCTAATGCATTCAACTTGCTTTAAATATATATTTGCATACACACACACGCACACACACACACACACACACACACACACACACACACACACACATTTTTCTTCCTATGATCATTTGTCACTTAACTGTGATCAAATAACAGTAACTCAAAACAAAGACTGCCCCAATTCAGCACAACTGTTATATGATTAGTTACATTTCAGATGTTTACAACATTGCCTTAGTGATGTGTATAGACTCTGCATCTCTACCCCCTTATGGTTGAAATGCGATCACATTCACGGTCCATTTTAAACACCCTCTCATCTCCAGTGCCGTCATCACTGCTGAGATCTCTCATTGTGGACAATTCCATCAGATCCTTTGTTATTTATTTATTTACTTTTTTTTTCTTGTAATGGAAAATGCTTAACAGAAGAAAAGCATTCATGGAAACGTACACTTTCCAGAAACACATATTGTTTATTGTGGTTAAGGTGTGTGTTGGGGGCAGTCTACATTTTGGAAGATGGTAGATTTGGTACCATACAGTTCTAAAAATTCTGGCAGAATCCCTTAGATAAGAGGACCGACTTGATGGCTGGAAGAGGCTTAACTCAAGCCATACTTAAGAAAATACCACTTACAAAGGGGCTGAATAAATCCTCATGTGGCTTCACTAAGCATTGATCTTCTTCAGTCATTATTTCTGTATAGTCATATGCATTACACAAAACTTCATTTTCCGATACTTGTGCTCAAAGCATTTGTTTAAGAGAAGTGCTTCAATAAGAAGCAGTCCTTGATGGTCATATTGTAGTTTAGGCATTATTCTACATTATGTGAGATTAAAAAGGCCATTTAATGCAGTATTTTTTGTAATCAGTGTGCCAGTACTATGTTTCACTGCTCAGCCTTCTGTAAACCTATTAGTAACTTTATCAGTCTGTCCTCCAGAAGGAATTGACATGTAAGCTTGGATGATGGCAGCCTTACAGGACAATACTGATGCTGTTGACATCCCACTTTCTTGCTCCTGTTTTTATACAGTAAGACTATTAAGATGTACTGCCATCTGGACTGACATATGAGCATTTACTTTAAGATCTCCTGCTGTGAAGAGTTTGTCTGTACCCTATTACCTATGGCTATTTTCCCTTCACGCAGTGAGCTACTTTTATGCACTCACGGATAATCACTGAACTGAATTACAATTCCAGTGCCTTAACTCTGTCTCTTTATTGTACAAGTATCGTTTCTTATTCTATAAATTACACATTTTGTCATCGTTATTTCCCTTGTGTACCGCAGAATGTCTTCTAGCCTTATTTCACCTTCTAGCTCTGTTCACTGTAGTCTATTCCCTGAGTACCATTCTTGTTTTGACAGTGATGTCAGTTGAATAACAGTTCCATGTATGTTTGTCTTCCCTCTATCAAGTGCCACTCCTTTCATCTAAACTTTTTGGCTACTTTCTTGGAAGACAATCGTGTTTTTTTTTTTTTTCACCTTAGTCACTCTTGTGACATGCAGGTCCATACAGGTTGTAGGTCTTGTGAGTCGCAGAACAATCACTGAGGGTTCATCTTCCCTTTGACATCTGCTAATCTGAAAGTGATGTCTTTTATCAAAGTGGCTGTCATCAATACATTTACTTAGCATGACTGGTGCAGACAGCAGTCAATAGATCTTCCGTGGTCCATTTCCTTCTAGGTCATGGATTATATCACATATTATATTATGGCCAGTACAGTTAGCTAACATTACTCTCCTCTTCTAGAAGGACTTCACCTTTGTTTGCCATATTAAAAATGCTTTCAGGAAGTAATCATCATATGACATGTCATGAGCTGAAAGCCTGTACATTACAACTACCCAGATATGTAAGGATCATTTATAACTAATGAGGATTTCTTTCAGGAATGCCAGAGAGCTCCTACCAATAAAGAACAGTAGATAACTTCAGATGTTAAATACTGAGCCACTCATTTCAATCCATTTGATGAGGACTGTATTTAGCCATCTTACAGAACCAGCATGTCTCCTAATCAAGGGAAAGCTACTGTTTTGCCCCTTTGAGACACAGAATTTCTTGGATTATCTTTTGTTTGTTAAACAGTGTCCTACTTGACATCAGTTTAAAACACTTTATTTGGACCTGGATTATCTCAGCACCATCAGCCCCAGTTGCTGCCTTCTATTCTCAGGTCTGATAAACGTGTTTCCTTGTCAGTTTGAAGCTTATCATATATTCAATATATATTCAAGCCTTTCATGGGCCTTTCCTGTCTCAGTTTAGGTTTGGGCTGAGTTTTTAAGACTCTTTAGGTCTTATTGGTCCAAATTCCTCTCGTTCTTCTTTCTACCTATCCTAACTGTTCTTGCTCACCTCTAACCTTTCATTTTCACCTTTTCTGTCCTTCTGTCAAGTCCACTTTCAAATATGTTTCATAGCTCTTTACATGATGCTGTTGTTATTTAATGATAATCTGTTTAAATTTTGTATATTTGTTTATTATGTGTATACCTCTGTTGACTACATTCTTTCTTTATACAATTAAATTTTTCCGGAGCTTTTCTCCCCGGGCTTTCGCTGAAAAGGTGTAGCTTTCTGTTCCATTGGACTATCTTGCTAAGCAAATGGAGTAAATAATAATAAATAAATAAGAGGCAGTGATAAGTGGAGAGTTCGTATTCTCTTACATCTGTATCCTGTAAGCTATGGCATTTCATCCTGTTGCCTGGAGTACTGACATACTCTTATCTGCACAGCTTTGATATGGCTCCAGATATACCTCACAAGATGCAGATGGTGGTTGATGGCCTTTTTCAATCTATCCTAAGGCATGTGTTTATTTACTTATTTCTAAATTTGTTAACTGGGTAAATTAATTGGTCTGCTCATCATGTTGTGCTATGACTTGGGCTAAAGGGCAGTAATACTGTATGCAAAATACAATGAATACAGCAAAAATATAATTAATTTTAAAGGCAGAAATGTATACAAACTATAATGCTGTGCAGGGCATGCAGTAAAAGGTGCAAAAAGTTTAGGAAGTACAGAGGTTGTTTCATATGGAATCAACAATGACAGACTTACTTAATATATAGTCAAGAAATGTTGAGGTAAGTATAGGCAAATGTAGACGAAACCACTACATAAATTTAAACGCAGTATATATATCTATATCTATATCTATATATATATATATATATATATATATATATATATATATATATATATATATATATCTATGTATATATCTACATACACACACACACACACACACATATATATATATATAAAGAAAAATGACTGTATATATATATATATATATATATATATATATATATATATATACACACACACACACACACACACACACATACACACATATATATATTACACATGCACACACATATATATATCACACATACACCGGAGAGCAGATATGTTTCATATAACAGAAACATGGCGATGATGTATCAAGGTGTGTAATAGTAATATTTAATAGTAGTTGCTAGAAATAGCTGGGAGAAGTTAGTGGTGAATGAAAAAAATACCAAAACAGGTTGCATTTATTTGACAAGAGAGTTGGCTATACAAGATCTGGTTACAACACGGTTTTAGTAGTGTTTTTTTTATTTATAGGAGTACATGGTATATAAGGCTGGTTAATAGTTTCTGCAGGGCAGTATATGTGTGCTTTGCAGAAGGGTGAATGGATAATTGTAGACTCAAGCACATGTGTACAGTTAGGTGAATGCTTAAGTGTGAATTATTGTAGCGAAGTTTGCAGAGAGTAGAGGGCAGCAGGAATGAAGCCCTTTTGGTGATAGGGATGCTGCTGCTTTTGTTTAGCAGGGTACATTGTCAGATAACGGGACACAGAGCAGTAAAACAACAGATCTTATGAAGAGTTCTTTAAAGTGTTAAGAACAAGTCTCTGGGGTGAACAACCATGTAACGTTATAGTCCATTTTTAGGAGATTGAGAACATTGGTGTAGATAACTGAGACATGGGTGATAAAATTAACGATGGGGTTTAAACTGGAGGCATGGGATAAAAATGAATACAGACAAGACATTGGTCATGGTGAGAAATGGATGAATATTAAATGAAGCTGAAATTTTATATAGGAGGGAAATAGTGGAACAGGTTAGCAGATTCAGATTTGCATGATGTGTGGTTGAGGAAAGGGAAGTCTTCCCACTCCACAAGGGGGGAGCCACCATGGACCCCGGGAACTACCGCCCCATTAGCCTGACGAGCCTGGTCTGGAAGGCCATGGAATGTATCATCATGGAACTTATAAACAAAGACATTGGTAATCTCCAAACTCTGGACCCCACCCAGTTTGGGTTTGTAAAAGGCAGATCATGTCTCCTAAACCTGATAGACTTCTTTGAAGCAGTCACCAAAGCCGTAGACAAGGGTAAGGTGGTTCACACAGCCTATCTAGATCTTGCCAAGGCTTTCAACACCATCCCCCGCTCTGGAATTATAGATAAACTCACTAAACTAGGTATAAATCCCTATGTCACAAGATGGGTTGCCAACTGGCTCATTGACAGAACCCGCACTGTGAAAGTAGCAGACTCCAAATCCGACTTCAGACCAGTGACAAGTGGAGTACCACAGGGTTCAGTCCTGGGTCCTGTCCTGTTTGGTATCTGCTTCTGTGAAGTACAGGCTAACACAGAAGGTCTTTGGCTAATGAAGTTCGCAGATGACTGCAGACTAGGAGCCATAATCGAAACTCCTATCGATGTGGACATCCTACAAAAGGGCCTCACTGAGACAGATGCCTGGTGTCAAAGCCATGGCCTCAAGCTCAGTGCCAAAAAGTGCAGTGTCATCACCTTTGGTAAAAACTCTGTACCCATGAACTACAACATAGGCGGTAGTATACTTAACACCAAAAGTGTGAAAAAAGACCTTGGGACACAGGTGGACAGTAGTCTCTCCTTTGATAATCACATCACCACAGTAGTCAGGAAATCCTTCTATGTGGAACACCTCATCACAAAACGTTTCTCATCCTGAAAAAAAGAGGTCATTGTTCCCCTCTACTCATCACTCATTAGACCCATTATAGAGTACAATGCCCCTTTTGGTATGTACCTCACAAGACATCTACAACAACTGGAAAGGCCACAGAAACACCTCACAAAGAGGATTACCGGCCTCAAACAGATGCCCTACGCAGACCGTCTCAAAAAACACCAGCTTTACTCAGTCGCATATCGCCTACTCAGAGGTGATCACTGCCTAACATACAAAGCTATGTCAAACCCAGAGCTGTTGGACATGCTCCACTTAAAGAAATCCCAATCCCTCCAAGCTACATGCTCTAGGGACCTAAACCTTGTCACCACAATAAACAGAACATGCCGGAGGGATAGATTCCTGTCCCAGAGACTTCCCATACTCTGGAATAAACTACCTATCTATATCAAACAAAGCTCCTCATTAGCACTCTTCAAGAACAATCTTGATGATTGGATGGGAAATAGGAAATTCACCCTGGGGATCACCTTTGTGGCTCTGCTCGACAGTGGCACAGGAAAATAATTTTCTTGGGTGGCAAAAGCCAGGGTACCTTTTTGGCTGGGCTTGTATAGGCCCCAGGGCCGATAGCCTAGTACCTACCTATGAAACTATAATGATGTAAGACTAGAATTTAGAGGTATTGCAGCTAATTGGCTCAGTATGTCAGTGTTTTTATGCAGAGACACGGGCAGTGAAGGCAGAGCAACTGAGGAAGGTTGAGGTGTTGAAGATGAACTGCTTGCGATATATAGTTGAAAGAAGAAAAAGAAACAAGGACATCAGAGCAGAAGTCAAAGTTACTTCAGCTACAGAGAAGGTTAGGGACATCAGATTATAATAACTTGGTCACATGTACTGGAAAACAAGGAATAATTTTATAAAATAGATATAGGGAAGATGGGAATAAACAAAAGGAAGCAGATTCCCAGCCAATTGATGGATGAATGGCATGAGAGAAGACCTGCAACAGTCAGGCATGACTGTCAAAAAATGAGTATCTCTGAATCATAGAAGTTAGAGACAGCAAATTCAGCCCCCCTCCTGACCCCACATAAAAATAGCGTATTGATGAATGTGACAGTAATAAGTTTTGCAGTTACTGACATGGATTATGGGTTTTCCACAGGGATCTTGAAGGTGATAAGTAAAGGCAGAACGGAGTTTCTAGTCTGTAGGACTAGAAGACCACCAGCAGGTAGCACAAGAATTAGAGTGGAGAGAAGTAGGAGGGTCATTAATCTATAAAGAGAAGGAGAGACATCCAAAAACAGAGTCCTGAGGGATTCTGGTACATGAGGGTCCTGGTGTGGAAGTTGGGTTGCTATACTGACCTAATGCACTACAGCTGGTAGGGTAAATATGGAACCAGATGTGGAAATCGTCAGAGAAAGATGGTTTGCGTAGTTTATAGAGTTATATGTGGTAGTTTATCTGGTCAAAATCAGTTATATGTGGTAATTTATCTGGTCAAAATCTCTTCTGAAGTAAATAAACAGTGCTCTATGTAATAGGCCTTTAGTTGTATTTGTGTAGATGAAGTCAGTGTCGTGCAGAACAGCTGTGGTCTTATTGAAACCTGACCTAAAGGCATGCTGAAAGTTGCTTAAAATATACCTTTCATTTATTGTGTAGAGTATTTTTTATGGACAAGTTTATTTTAGTATTTTTGGGACTGGAAGAAGGTTGGCTATTGGTCTAAAGTACACAGATCACTTTCTTAATCAAATGGTGAGACCCTTACATGGGAGTCTCAGAAGTTCAAAAACAAATATATTAAAACCAAAGAATTGCAGTGAATATTTGGAAAAAATGTTGCTGATATAGGAGTCGTGTTAGAACAGAGCAGGGAAACATTGATATACATATAAGTAAACTGTCTCATGGTGCATTGCATGCACAACATTAGCACTTTTACAGCCATGGCAGCATTGATGGCATTTGTTATGCATACATGAAAAGTAATGAGAAGTTTGGTCTTAGTGCATGTGTTTTAACTGAATGAGAGCAAGAAAATATATGTATAAAGTATAATGCTCGTATTTAAGATCACACAGTAAGATTGTTTCTTTGAAAATGTATGCTTTATCTTATACCATAAAAATAAGGAGCTTGTCAGGAAATGGCTGGAGTATCAGTATATACATCTGGTTAGTTCAGGTTTTAAAATAACAGCTACTCTTTTTGCAGTCAGAAAACTTTGTAAATGCCACACTTTTCTTTCCTGGGACAGGTACAGAACTATTCAGGTGAGGCTCCAGGACAGAAATTATCATACCCAGGAAATCATTTTTTCATAGTAACCTCTAAATTCTGAAAATGACCTGGTACTATACTGCAACCTCAAACTGCAGCCTATCAGAGCATTTGTTTGAACCTCCAGGTGCACTAGAAATATTTCTAAGGGATATGTTAAATTAGCCAACTTTTTAAACCAATTCAGATTGATTGTGGGCTGAACCTTACAAAATGGCTTGGCCTGACTTTCATCACACCATGTCATTCACTGTTTTGGATGGGTGTTATTTTTATGATTCCGAGACCTGATTTGGGGCCACCTGTGATGTATGTAGACATAGTTGTCTTGACTATTACCAAAACATCGTGGAATTGACTAGCAAACTGGATGCTGGTGGAACTAGGTAGGAAGTTTGGGATAAGAGGCTGAAGCTGGCACCCCCATCCCAAGGGAGGGAGGTAGACTGATCTGCAGTACAGATGCCATTGGGCATAGGGCAACACTCAGCACATAGCTTGAGATGGGTGCTTGATCTGCCAAGCATCATGTACCTGGTTTTCAGTGCATTCTTGACAGCAGACAGATACCACTGAGCTTGTATTGCAGACCCTGATCTGACAGTTTACATGTCTGCTTGCTTTCCTGCAGACAGAATGATGATCTGCAGTCCTTGATTCTTGCCTTCCAGAAGTTGTATCTTTTCAGCAAGCAAGTAGGTTCTGCTGTATATAATATTTTTATTTCTGCTGTTTAAATTTTATTACTTTTTCAACACCTTTGCAAAGCCAGGTCTTATTTTTTCTAAGAAGAGTTCTTTATATGATAATAGGAGCTTTCTTTTTAGAGATATCTACAGTTTTATCTCTAACCTTTGTGGGAATCATGATAGATTTTTTTGCATTTTCTCCCTCATTGCCTGAGGTGTACTTATCAATCTCTTACAGCATGAAATCTGACAAAGTCATAAATAATGGGGGGAAGCAAAGAGCCAAAAATAGGGATAAGTTGTAAATATTGCTCCTATAAACTTCAGAAGTTGATAGAATAACAAGTGTTATGTTTGCATGATTTTTCTGAAGGGTATGAAGTTTGAAACTCAAATATCTGTAATTATTTTCTGACTTCAGTCCTCAATGATGTCCAAACAATTTGCCAGAAAAACAAAATTTATTGAGGAGCAAACTAAAAGTAGGAGACAAAAATCCGGACATTCTGTGAAAATCTTGAGAGGTATGCCTAAGGACAATCAGCCCACGGACCTTACGCAGCAATTGTACTGGCAGGCATTAGGGGTTTGTATTTAGGTTAGTAACCCTGCCCTCCCCCAGCAGTTGTTTTGAACACCCACATCATAGTAGGCACATTATGTGCCCTCCACTGGCGTGTGCTATTTCCCATACACATACCTACAATTTAACCATCAACTACTTGGGTTGCCAAGTCCGAATTCACTGGTCATAGTGCAAATGAAATGCCAATCCCTGTTGTAAGTGACATTATTAATTTCTGTCTAGACCAGGCAATGTGTTTTATTTAGCACTGGACAATGTAGTTCCATTATATATGCATATTACCCACCTGTTCTGTACTATGTTGATGCAGTCTTGTTTTGAATTTCTGTCTTTATTTATTTATTTATTTTTATTAATAATACATATGCAAAAAAAAAAAGTTACTGCTGATGCCATGGCCGCATAGTCTTATTATAAGATTATGGGCTGAAGGGCTTCTACACAGCATAAGCTATTCAAACATTCTAGGAGAAGTGGCTACAAGAGTAGCCTGTCAAAGGGAATCTGTATCCCTTGTGGAACCACAATTTCATGATTGTAAGTCTTTACTTCTCCCACTTTTGTCTCCTCTGCCTGTCTCAGGGTTTCTTTTTTAAGCCTAATTTTCTGGCGGTCATTACTTCTGCCAGCAGGGGCATGGATTTTCTTAATACTCATTTGTAAGTAGCCTTAATTTATGTTCTACTTGAATGCAACTTTTTGACAACCTCTCATCATTGCTTACCAAAGATAGTTTCAGAACTCTTGCAACCACTGTGCTCATTGACCATCGTGTGTGTGTGTGTGTGTGTGTGTGTGTGTGTGTAGATGCATGTCTATATGGGGGAGGTGAGTAACACACTGACATTTTAGATGTACAGTAGCCATCCAGGTTCTGCCATTTGAAAGTAAAATAACCTCTTGAATTATACCAGCTGTTCATCCTTTTTCTAGGAAAGAAGTTGAATACAGTAGCTACACAGATACTGCCTGCCATTTTCTGTCACCAAAATATACAGTCTTCTTTGATCTCTAAAAGGTTCATTGTGCATTCTGTCCTTATTTCTAAACCATCTTTCTTCCTTTTGTTTGCTATATTACAGGATTTTCCATTATTGTATCCTGTCACATACAGTCTCATACCAGATAAATAACAATCGTCCTTTCTTGTCTGATGATGTTATCACCTCTTGGATAAACTGCAGATCCTAATTAATCAACACTTCATTTCTCTTTATTTTTTCTTTCTCCTACCTCCTCATAAAAATCTGCAGTATGTGTGTTCAAATGCATTACTGAAATCAGTTACAGTTTTTATCCTAAGATCTCTTTGCAGGGTCTGAGCTGTTTGGCTGACTGCTATATACCTACATCAACTGTATTACAAGCTGAGTTAAGTACAAACTTGCAGTGTTAAAGATAGTACTGCATTTTATTTTTCTGTTTATTTATTTATTTCACTGAATATTGTGGTCTCTCTGTCTCTCTGCAGTTAGTGGGGGTTATTGTTATTACCTCATTGATATTCGGTGTTGAGCTCTTAGCCTAGAGGGTTTCTCTGTGCTTATAAGTGTTAGTCACTTATCTGTGAATTTATTTCTGCTGAATATCTGAGCTGTTTGGCTATCTGCTATATACCTATGGGTCCCCTTCACGTGGTCGGCATTTCATAATGTAGAACACTATATGATCGACTTTCAAAATGTCAACCATGCGGAATGGGCATCTCCGTGCAGTCCATAATGGAAAGATTTCCATCTTTCACACTGTAGTGCAATCTCGGAGTTGGTATATTTAAGTTCTGGGGGATGTGTGGGGGCAGAGCAATGTGAAGGTAAGTGATTGTTGTGTTTTTTTTTTTTTTTACATGATCGACATTTCGAAAGTCGATCATATGGTCTCGGCCATATGGTCTTCGACTTTATGAAATGTCGACCATGTAAAGTAGACCCATACCTACATCAGCTGTATTACAAGCTGAATTAAGTACAAACTTGCAGTGTTAAAGATAGTACTGCATTTTATTTTTCTGTTTATTTATTTGTTTCATTGAATATTGTGTTAAAGATAGTACTGCATTTTATTTTCTGTTTATTTATTTGTTTCACTGAGTATTGTGGTCTCTCTGTCTCTCTGCACACCTTCCCTGTTCTTGTTGTGGTATTAATCTTGGTGGCTTTGGATTTGCCTGCCCCTCCTGTAAATTGATGTTTGAACAGTCCTCCTGGATCCATCTCATTTGTTCACTCAACCGAGTACAGTGAGATCATATTTTGATTTCAGACACTCCTACAAGTCCCATCTGTTCAGCTGTATCCCAGCTCTATCCCAGTCTAGTGTCATTAGCTCATTCTATGTAATACAGAGAGAACATTTGAGAAGGCCAACCCACTTAGGTCCTTAACCTTGAATTGTCTTCTGTTTCTCCTTTCTCCCCTTTCCTAGAATCTCCTTGTGTTCTGAATGAGTGTGCTTCTCAGCTGATAAGTATATTTTTTGGCACTTTTTAACTGTTCAGAGTTGAATAAAACAATGATTGAATTCAGTTCAGAATAAAGTTTGAATAAATTGCATTTATTTAAACTGTACTTGCTTTAATTTTGCTACAGACTCAAGTGTGCTAGCTTGCACTGCACTTGAATTGTTTTAGCTGCTTTTCTGTAAAAATAATTCTAAGCTTGTTTCCTGCCATTCCTGTAATTAGTGTAGTCCAGATACAGATTTGCTGTGTCCAGGACTGTTTGTAAGCTTCTGAGCCCTCCAAGACTTTTTGTGTTGGAGGGAAGCCCTCTTGCTTATCAGTGGGAGTAGTAAGCACTAGGTAGCCTATCTACCACAAGAGTGGTTTCTGGCCCAGAAATTATAGTTTATTGGCTGTTTGGGCAGTTTTTCCATCCTTTTAAACTTTCTGGTTTAAAAGCTCACATTTGCACTTGTTTCCCACCTTTCCTATAACTAGTCTAGTCCAGATACAGATTTGCTTTATCCAAGACTGTATGCCAGTTTTTGTGCCACCCAAGCCTTTCTGTGCAGGAGGGAAGCCTTCTAGCTTATCAGTGGGAGTGGTAAGCACTAGGTAGCCTATCTACCAAAAGAAGAATGGTTTTTGGCCCAGAAATTGTAGTTTATTGGCCCTTTGGGCAGTTTTTTCCATCTCTTTCAACTTTCTGGTCTAAAAGCCCACGTTTGTGCTTGTTTACCACCTTTCCTGTAACTAGTCTAGTCCAGATACAGATTTGCTGTATCCAGGACTGTTTATAAGCTTCTGAGAGGTGCCAAAGTCTGCTTTTCATTTTTTTCCCTTAGATCAGCTAGTTCTCTCCTCTCCTGCACTTTTACTAGCTTATTAGTCTAGCACTTTACCATACCAGACTTCTTGTAGCAACTATTGTAGCACAAAAAAGTGCTACCAGCACTAAACATTCTACAAGGAAATGGCTCCAGTACTTATTATTAATGCCAACCCCTCCAGGCATGTATATAGGTCAGTTCCCTGTGCTTTCTCCTATTAACCTGGTGAACCTGGGCATCCTGAGGCAATGTAGCAACTGCCTCATGTACACTGACAACCCTCTCCTCTTACCTCCCAACACTCAGACTTGGGAGAGATGCACTTATAACTCCAAATTGGAAGCCACACACTCTCCAGCCAAGACCGGAATAGCTGGTCAAGAGGAGAAGTCAACACTTGCACCACACCACATTAAAAACACAGCCCTCCAGAATTCACACCAGCACTGCCTTCACATAAAAATACAAACCACACACCCACCTTTGCGGATGCTTTCAATAAAAATCTACCCAAACAGCAGAGACCTGCAAGGCAGAAATGCACTCGACCACCACAACACAACAGTAATCACGAGACACATAACTCTCCTAAACATGTGCCACTCAACCAAAGCGCCTAAGGAAAAACAGCATGCCCAACACACTAGTCATAGGTGACTCAATAGTGAGGCACACTGATGTCCCACTCACTGGGTTGAATAAGGAGAAAGTAACAGTCAGCTCCCTGTCAGGTGCCAGGATCCACCAGTAATTCACACACTCAGGTCCCTCAACAACAGGTACAAATATGACTCTGTCATTGTACATGTGGGTGTGAATAACCTGAGACATACCCCCCTGGACTACATGAAAAGAGACATGGAGGAGCTCTCGGATTATGTAGCTCAGGCGGATATGACCCTAGCCCTGAGCAACATCCTACTATCACCCAGAATGCTACAACAGTACAAGCAGAAAATTATTGATTTCAACAATTGGTTAAGTTTCTAGTGTCATTCTAAGGGGATCCAGTATCTGTCTGCCTGGAATGACATGATTGACAGACCTCAATGCTTTGTCAGAGATGGCTTGCATCTGTAACCCCCTGGGATTCCTAATACTGGCCAAGGCTATTGCCACCACTATGGTGCCTTTATTAGGCAGTGTTCCAAAGACCAAATTACTACTGTAACAGCCACAAACAAATGCAATCTGTGGATCATGCTGCTCAATGCTAGAAGTCTAAATCTCAAAATGCACTCGCTCGTAGCACTCCTGAAAATGGAGAACATCGACATTTGTGCTGTAACAGAGACCTGGTTCAAGACAGCAGAAAGCACCCCTCCACTACCAGGCTATAACTCATTCCACACCTTTCGACCCCAGAACTTGGACAGAAGCTCCAAAGGCAGTGGTATTTACATATTCATAAAGGATGCACACACCTCCAGACTGGTAGCCCAGTATAATGCATCAGAGATACTTCAGGTGCAGTGAACACTGGGTAAGACAGCGATTCAGATCATAGCCTGTTATAGGTCCCCAACCATGTCCCAAGACTCACACTCCATGTTCCTCACCACCCTGGCGAATATTAGGGTCCAACCTAACAGTCTCATACTGGGCAACTTCAACTACTCTCCATTAACTGGGAAAATTACTCATGTACCAATCCACTTGCCCAACATTTCCTGGAATTCATTAATTCGAATGCCCTGGTCCAGCTTGCTCTTACTCCCACTAGAGCTAGCAACATCCTTGACCTGGTCATTACTAACATGGGAGACCGATGCTGTACACCAGTAGTCAACTCCTCCCTGGTTAGATCCAACCACAAACTAATCACCTTGGAAATCCACAACCCTCCCACCCCCCAAACACACACAAAGGTAACCACCATGAAAAACTTCTCCAAAGCTAACTTTGGGCTCCTAAAAACAGAGGTGACTAAGTTCGCAGCACCCATGCAAATGTAGAATAGTTGCATGACTGCCAAATCATACACCAAGGCACTGTACGAACACGTACACAAATGCATGGATCTCGGCATACCCAATAGAATCAAGATGCTCTCCAAAAAAAGGAAGCCAGTCTGGTGGTCCCCTGCCATAAACAAACTCTACAACAGAAGGAGGAAACTGATGCAGAAATGGTGGAAGTCCCAAGACTGGAAAAACTCCCTTATCAGCCTCAACGAAAAGTTGAGATCCCTCATCAAATTCTCTAACGCTAACTATGAAAATAGAACTGCAGCAGATACTAAAGACAACTACAAGGCCTTCTATAGTTATGTAAAGAATCTCCACAGCAATACCCAGATTTGCCCTGAGCTACTGCACAATGGTACCTGCTATACTGAGCCAACAGATATTGCCAATATACTGGCCAACAGATTCAGTGCCAACT
The DNA here is from genome assembly GCF_019279795.1 of Protopterus annectens. NCBI lineage: Eukaryota > Metazoa > Chordata > Ceratodontiformes > Protopteridae > Protopterus > Protopterus annectens. Next base: position 893,821,671 of record NC_056734.1, read on the forward strand.
TTACCCCTCCCCCCCAAAGGACCAATCGTAATACCAGTAGATTGCCAGGCACCCAGTATTACTGCTGCACAGGTTAAAACATCACTGTCCAAGGCCAAGAATACAGCTTCTATGGGACCTGACAATATCTCTGGCTGTGTTTTACATGAACTGCAGAGTGAACTGGCACCTCACACAGCCTCACCTCAGGCTTTGTCCCTACCGAATGACATACTGCTACAGTCATCCCTCTCCACAAAGGAGGAGTGACTACAGACCCTGGGAACTATCATCCCATTAACCTGGCAAGTCTGATATGCAAAGCTATGCAACGCATCATCATGGACCTAAAAAACAAGGATATAGGGAATTTTCAAACTCTGGATCCCACACAGTTTGGTTTTGTGAAGGGTAGATCATGCCTGCTCAACTCGGTCAACTTTTTTGAGTAAATCACCAGAGCTTTGGATGAAGGCAATTCATACAGCCTACCTTGATCTGACAAATCCTTTGATACCAATCCCCACTGAGGAATCATAGAAAAACTCACTAAGCTAGGCATCAACCCCTATATCACTAGACTTGTTGCAAACTGGCTGACAGATAGAACCCACAGTGTGAAAGTAGCTGAGTCCAAGTCAGACTGCCAACCGGTCACGACTGGAGTCCCACAAAGATTGGTCCTGGGTCCTCTCCTGTTTCTTATCTACTTCTCAGAAGTCCAGGCCAACATGAAGGGACACTGGCTGACAAAGTTCGCAGACGATTGCAAGTTGGGAGCCATTATTAACTCCCCAAGTGGTGATAACATCCTACAGAAAGGCCTCACTGAGACCAACGACTGGTGTCAGAACCATGGCCTTAAGCTCAATGCCAAAAAATGTGTTGTCATCCCCTTTGGGAAAAACCCAGTTCCCATGAATTACCACATCGATGGTAGTCCACTGAACACAGAAGGCATTATTAGACATCTGGGAACACAGGTTGACAGTAACCTCTGTTTTTACCACCACATTGCCACTGTGGTCAGAAAGTCCTTCTATGTGGCACATCTCATTACTAAGGCTTTTGCATCCCAGAAGAAAGAGGTCATTGTCTCCGTCTACTCTTCCCTCATTAGGCCAATCATCAAGTACAATGTCCCATTTGGCATGTACCACACTAGACATCTGCAACAACTGGAAAGGCTGCAGAAGTACCTCACAAGGAGGATTCTAGGCCTTAAACACTTGTCCTATATGGACAAACTTAAAAAACTCCATCTATTCTCTCTCTCATATCGCCTACTTAGAGGAGATCTCTGCTTGACTTACAAAGCTATGTCTGACCCAGCTCTGTTAGAAATGCTACATCTAAAGAAATCCCAATCCCTCCGCACCACACACACTCCAGAGACCTCAACCTCATTACCACAATCAACAGAATGTGCTGGCGGGACAGGTTCATAACCCAGAGACTGCCCATGCTATGGAATAGACTTCCCATACATATCAAGCAGAGCACCTCACTGGCCCTTTTCAAGTGAAATCATGATGAGTGGATGGGAAATAGAAATTTCACCCTGGGGATCACTCCAGTGGCTCTACAGAGGCACTGGGAACTAAGGACAGGTGCCATGATGCCAGGATAATCCTATGGGCTAGGTTTGTAAAGGCTCCAGGGCCATTAGCCTAGTACACACTTATGAACCTATGAAGATCTTTTGATGAGGACTGGCACCTCTCTGTTTCCTGCAGTAGAATAACAAATTCACTAACTTTGTCTTTTGGTGGTCAAACATCATCTAGTGCTCTGCATGACCAATGATTTGAGAATATTTGTGCTGTATTTATGGAACTCCAGTGACTTTCAAATGAAAACATTCAACTAGGACCAGATCAAGTTGTTTTCCAGTGGGAGGCCAGGTTACATTTTGGCAGGTAGTACTTGTACTGGGGCTTATACTTATGTGACTTGTACTGTTCATTTAGGATATCTGCTTATAGTCTTGTAAATTGTAATCTCCTTGAATATGTTATTGCATACTGAAATGTATATACTGGTAGTTAAGTATCTGTGTTGCTCTTGAGAAAAGTTGATCGGTGTCAGAAAGTTCATTTAGGAAATAATCAGGGTTTAGTAACTTAACAAAAATGTTGATTTACTCATCTGCCTGCTCTTCAGATACTTAATTATTCTTCTTTATTTTATCTGTGTTTTTGTTTTGTGGGGAAAAGCAGAAAATATTTGAGGTTGTTCTTTAAAATGCACTGGGTATAGTTGGGCAGGATATATTAAACAAAGAGCTTATTCATCAGTTTAGTATACTGTGTTACAATGTACTGGATGTACAGTTTCAAAATGATGGTATACATTTGTCAGTAAATACACAACAGCAAGGGTGTAATTGAGCCAGTGTGTGTCTACGGATATCATTTTTGCACTATTTTTTTTTTTTTTTGCTCTGCAGCTCTCACTTAGCCTTCTTCTCTGACAGTTCTCCTTATTTATCTAGCTTTTATTTTGTCTATTACACTCCCCATTTTGTATGTACTTTATTAAGTTAAGGCTAATCATCCTTTTCGGCTGTCATAGTTTGCTGAGCACCCTCCACTCATACAGAATGCAGCAGGCGGCAGGAGCTCTGATATTTGCTTGCAGTTTAAGTGTTGTAATTAGAAGTGCTATCAATCTTAGATAATGCAGACATAGAGAGGAGACCAGGAGGAGGAGGAGGTAACGTGCCCCTCATAGCTCTCAGCCTCTTAGTACAAGAAAGCTGGACAAAGCCTAAAATAATGGTGGGACAAAGGGTCATAAATAGGGACAGATTTTAAATATTACTCTTATAGACTTAGAAAGTTGCTAGAATAACAGTATATGTTATGTTGCCCTATTTCACCTTCATTCTTTGCTGGTTGGGTCCATAACTGAGAATCAGTTCCAACTTGGCCTTATACAAAAGCTCGAGAGCTTCCACTGGCTCCTGGCTATACCCTATCCAATGATGCTCCGGTAAGGTTACCCAGATCTCGTTTGCCACTAAGCAAGACTGGGTGCTGGCTCTAGGCTAAGTGGAAATTTCTTCTTGTATTTTTTTGTATTGTTCTTGTATTTTTCATTCAAATATTTAGAATTTATTATTAGGATTGTTTAATAGATCCTTCTCTGGTCCGTTGTTGTGATTGTACTGTTTTTTGCTGGCCGTCATCTAGCGCTAGGCCTGTTTGTGTTTTTCCCCTATCCCAGGCCGAAACTTGTTTAAATTAGAGAGTTTTTGGGTCTCTTTTTGCTGTTAAAGCTAGTTTATTTATCTTATCCCTTTATCGTTGGGTAGTCCGTTTGAGTTAGATGGCTCCCTTCGGCCCATTTAACTTAGAGGGCTTCCCCTTCCTTCCCCCCTTTCCTTTTTCTGTGAGGAGTTTGTCATTTAAATTAGAGACTCCTCCTCTTGTGACTATTTGAGTTTCTTTTTGGTTGGTGTGTTAAGTTAACAAAAAAAAAAAAAGTTGTTGCCTTTTTTGGTAGAGTTATCTTAGTTGGTTTCTTATTGAATTATGTTTAAGGATGCTAAAGAAACAAAGCCTTCAGGCTTTAAAAAAATGTGACAAATGCAGCCAGAAGATGTCTTTGACAGATGGACAAACCAGTTGTGTGTATTGTTTAGGTGTTGTCCACCTTCAAGAGTCATGTTCATTTTGCCATGCATTCAGCTCTAGACTTTTAATGGAGAGAAAGAATAAGCTGATAGTCATAGGCTTGTTGAAGGTACCTTTTTCTGAGGCTCAAGAAGAGAATCAGATTTCCTCTAAATCTTCCCATCAGTCTCCATCTTCAAGATCAGAGAAATCTTCAAAAAGATCCTCTTCCATGGCTCCATCATCCGAACCTTCGAATAACCCAAATATACCTCTTGGGGCTTCGGCGCGGGTGAGCTCAGCGCCTAGATCGGCCTAGGACCCACCGCTTTGGTTCAGGGGAATTGTTCTGGTTCTTCAAAGCCGAGGGCTCCCTTGGAGCAGGGCTGTGGTGCTTTTGAGGTCATGAGGAGAGTGCTGTCACCTCAGATGGCTCCAGTCTTGGCTCCTAGCACTCTTCCCCCCAGAGTGTCAGAGTCTGTCTCTTTGCCATCGCTCCCTCCTAGGTGTGGAGACTTGAAGTCCCAGGGCGCCCCACTGGGTGAAGCCATCTCTTCTGAGTACCCCTCTGAGGAGGTCCCTCACAAGAGGTTATGTAAGAGGAAACATCTAGACTCCTCTAATGAGTCCATCACTTCAGACACGGACCTCGATGAGTCAGAAGGGTCCCCACGGTCACCCTCTGAGGATGTCTCCTTTGTGGACATCCTAGAGATCCTTAAACAGAGAGGTGGCTGGAAGTCCATTAACCATTCTGAGGATGAGTCCGTGTACCTGGAGGCTTTTGGGTCTCACCTCTCCACCTCTTTGTTGACTCCGCCTTTTGACCAGCTCATGAATGTAGTCAGTCAGAAGGCATGGAGCTCTCCGGTTTCAGTAGATCCTGTTCCTAGGAAGCCAAATAGGTTCATCACTTCCCCAGCAGACCAGGATTTTCTGAGTAAATGCTGTGGTGGTGGTGGCGGCAGCCATTAAAAAGAGGAAGTATCTGAGATATCCTCACCTGTTCATCCACCGAATGTAGAGTCTTGAACGATTGACAGATATGGAAAGCGTATGTTTTCTTCAGAGTCCTTTGCCCTTCGGTTGCTGAACTATCTAACCCACTTCACCAGACTTCAGAAGGATCTCCTGAAGGAGCTAGGAGATGCCCTGCAAGGTTCTGTAGCTTTGGGGGTCTCGTACAAGGTTAAGTCCCAGCTCTCCACCTTAAATTTTGTCGTGAACTCCTCCATGCGGCTTATTTCCTATGCAGCCGATGGAACGAGCAGGGCAGCGGGTACAAGAATTTCCTTGAGGAGGCATTCCTGGATGCGTTTATGTGATTTCACGGAGCTCTTCAACTTTTTCTTTATTAATGCCCCTTTTGATGGCTCTTCCTTGTTCAGGCCAAAAGTTAAAGACATCCTGACCAGGTGTGAACAGGAGGGAAAGACTCTCCCTGCCATGGGAGTCCGTTTCTCCCTCCCTACCAGACCTTATCCCAAAGGTCAGAAGGGGGAATGTGGTTTCTTAAGTCCCAGAGAATTGACCAGTTTTGAGCTCTGCCCTTTGGTCTCACTACAGCCCCCAGAGTGTTCACCAAGTGTATGGCAGTAGTTACAGCTCAGTTGAGGTCTCTAGGATTCTGAGTGTTTCCGTATTTAGACGACTGGCTCCTAACCACCACCACCAAGCATCTAGAGCGAGAGACACTATTCACCTTTGCTCTCAGCTAGGCATCACAATAAACTTTGAAAAATCTGTATTGTTGCCATCACAGCATATTGTATTTATAGGGGCAGACTTAGATACAAGAGAAATGTTGGCCAAACTTCCTCCTTGAGAGGATTCACACCTTATGTCGTCAGGTCAAGAACCTCTTAACCAAGAAAAAAAGTACAGGCGAGTGTCGTCTTGAAAATCATGGGCACCATGGCAGCAGCATACACATGAGGATCCTTTAGTGGCTGTTATTCACCCAGTTGTCCATGCAGGAGCTACCCATGTCTCACAAAATTATCATAATTGAATCCTGCAGGAAGGATCTGCACCCATTGCTTCAGTGCACTATAGTGAACTTAGGTCGACCGTTTGTCCTCCCCCAACCTGTAACAACAGTGACCAGGGATGCTTCCCAGATAAGGTCTGGGGGCATTATCTGGGGAAGACTGTCCAAGGTGTTTGGCAGGAAAATGAATACCACTTGCATATCAGTGTCCTAGAGATGAGAGTGGTGCTGTTGGCGTTGCAAGCATTTCAGAGCTCCCTTCCACTAGGAACAATTACAATTCAGACAGACAACATGTTGGTGGTGTAGTATATAAACAAAGAAGAAGGAACCAGTTCTTACTCGCTATGTTGCGAGGCCCAGAGAGTATGGCAATGGGCAGTCTCTTCCCAATGCTTTCTGATAGCAACGCCCATCCAGAGGAGGTCCAACGTGATAGCGGACAGAGTATGGCAATGGGCAGTCTCTTCCCAATGCTTTCTGATAGCAACGCCCATCCAGAGGAGGTCCAACGTGATAGCGGACAAGCTCAGCAGTGCTATTCTGATGCCTCATGAGTGGTCCCTAAAACAAGAGTTTGCGGAAGATATTTTCCACAAGTGGGGCCAGTCTTGCTGTGATCTCTTTGCCATGTCTATGAATCCCAAATGCAGGAGCTACTTTGCCCCGGTCCCCCCTCCAGGGGAGTCACCAAGGGATGCACTTGTACACGATTGGCCCTCAGGTCTTCTCTATGCCTTCCCTCTTTTCCCTTGATACCGAACTCCTGCAGAAAGCCAGCACATTGAAAAGCAGAATGATGCTCATTGCTCTATACTGGCCTCTTCAGATGTGGTTCCCCTTTCTATGGCCCCATCTTCTTGAGGAGCTGTGGATTCTGGACCCAGTTCCAGATCTCCTAACCCATCCATCAGGGTCGCTCCATCCATCAGTTCTAACCCTCAGATTGACAGCTTGGCTGCTCCAGTTCCACAAATAATCAGGTTACCTGAAATTTCCCGTGCAGTACGACATATATTGATTTTGTCTCATAAGCCTTCAACCAGAAAATTATTTTCTAGGAAGTGGAAAAGATTTTCCTGTTGGGCTTGCAAAAATCATATTGATCCCTTTACTGCCCCTGTAACAGCCATGCTAAACATTTTGGCTAAGCTTTTTAATGAAGGCGTGGTGGCAGCTACAATTCAAGTTCAATTAGCTGCTATATCTAATTATCATATTGGGAAAATGGGTCTAAGAATCATGTCCCACAGATTTATAAGACTTTCTTGAAGGGTACTTTTTTACTGAGGCCCCCAATAAAGGAATCTCTAGCACCATGGAACTTAAATGTTGTTCTACTTGTGTTGATTCTTCCTCCCTTTGAACCAGCATCCTCTCGTGGCATAAAAGTTTTTATCATGGAAGATAGCACTATTGGTGGCTATTACGTCTGCTGGACGAGTGTCTGAACTTTAGGTTTTGTCAATACATCCCCCCTTACTTGATCTTTCACAAAGATAGGATTTCCTTATGAACCAACCCCTCTTTTTTTACCAAAAGTGTGTTCATAAGCCAATTTGAATCAATCTATTGATTTACCCGTCTTCTTCCCAAATTATGGCAACAAGACAGAGTATAAATTACACCAGTTAGACGTACATAGGCAATTGCGTTTCTACCTGCATAGAACAAAATACTTCAGAAAATACGGCCAGTTGTTTGTATCTTATTCAGACTAAAAGAATGAAGCCCCAATAACAAAAGTCACACTTTCAAAATGGCTTACAGACTGTATAACTTACACATATACATCTCAGAACAGAGAACTTCCAGGGAAAGTGAAAGGGCATTCCACAAGGGCTATGTCTACCTCATATGCCTTTTAAGTGAGGCTGCCCATGGATTCCATTGGTGTAGCAGCAACATGGGTAAAGCCTCATACCTTTATCACTGATTACAAAGTTGATTTGGCCTCCAGGAACAGGGCCTCTTTTGGGTCTACTGTTCTGAAGAGTTTTCTCCATTGAGCTACCCAAGAAAGAAGGTACTAGGGATGATGTCCCAACCAGCAAAGAATGAGGGCAAGATAGGACAACATAAAATTAAGAAGTTGTGTACTCACCATAACGTTCCATGTTTGTTGTCCATCTAACCTTGGTTCTTGCTTCACACCCTCCTTCACTCCTGGAGGATCGAGTGGTTCTTATTAAGATTGGTTACTATGTCTCTGACTCTCTTCTTGGTCTCTTTTATGATATGGTTATATACTACTGTTTATGGTTATGGTATCTGCAAACAAGATCTGGATAATCTTCCCGGAGCATCATGGGATAGGGTATAGCCATGAGCTGCTGGAAGGTCTCGAGCTTTTGTATAAGGCCGAGTCTGAACCGATTCTCGGTTCTGAACCATACCAGCAAAGAATGAAGGTGAGATGGACAACAAACATGGTACATTATGGTGAGTACATAACTTCTTCTTATCACAAAAAAGGAACACTTCAGATGATCCAGTTCAACAGAGTGAAAAACTCAAATGTTTACTGTAAGACACAGCTAACAACATGTAAAATAAAGGAAATAGACAACCACATCCACATGAACGCTTCTAAAACATCTGCATTTTCGTCTCCACTGTTGGCCATGTCGTACATTAAACATTTGAATTTTTGGCTGTGTTGAACTGGCTCATCTGAAGTGTTCCTTTTTGTGATTTTGGGTCTGTTTGAACACTCTTTTCCTCCTTATTTTGGGTAGAATAACAACATTTGTCTTAGCATGCATTTTCCTGAAGGAAATGAAGTCTGAAACTCAAACACTTGACATTATTTAGTTATTTCAATCCTCTGTGATTTGCCAGAAAACCGCAAATTTTGTGAAGAATAGGCCAAAAATATGAGGCAAAAATCTAGTCAGTTGAGCAGTATGGTGCCCCTTGCTTTCAAGTGTTGCCTGCTGCAGACTCAGCCATTCAGTCACTCACAGTTATACTCAGGCTTCTAGATTATACAACAAGATCCTTATGTGACTCCAGGGAAGCAGGCATCTGATCCTGGTATTGTTTCACATGGCTGTGAAATCCATGGACTATTTATACAGCTGCCAACATTTGAAGATGGTAACAAATTCAGGGAAATTATTTATGCTATTTTAGAATGAACACATCTCTGAAATTTTCCCAAATCTTTCTTCCTGTCTCTCTTTCTGTGACATAGGGGAGTTACAGAGCAGCACTGGCCTCGCTTGGGTTTCTTTCAACTGTGTGTTATTACTTTAGTATAACATATTTAAATAGGATATAGTCATTCAAATTCCATTGTGAATTGGGGTATTTATATTTATTTGTTAAAGAAGAGTTTATTTTAAGTTAGCAGGTAATTACTAGCATAACAGATGTTAACTCACACTTTGGTTAACTGTCACATATTACTGAACTAAAATGGTAGGGAAGTTGGAGTATGAGTGATTTAGTCATTTATGTTACATTTGTTCAGTGGTCAGGTTGATGGATGCTGGTAGCATACCTCTCAACTGCCCAGATTTTTGCCTCATATTTTTCGTCTGTTCCTCATAAAATTTATGGTTTTCTGAGAAATCACTGAGGACTGAATTCAGTAAGTAATAACACACATTTGTGTTTCAGACTTATATCCTTCAGAAAAATGCAAACTTACACAAATCCTGTCATTCTAGCAATTTACTAAGTTTATAAGTGCTATATTTAAAATATGTCCCTGTTTTGGGTTCCCCCTGTATTATTTTTGGCTTTATCCAGATTACTTGCACTAAGTGGCTGAGAGATATGGCTGGTAGGGAAGTGCAGAGAAACAATTATGGCCCTGTGTGCCGAACCATCAATGTAACAGTGGAATTTACTTCAGATTCCTGCACTGGCAGACCAAATGTACTAAACTCAGCCATATAATGAGCCTTAGTTGTATTTTGCTCTGATTATAAAGCATCTGAGAAGTTATATAGCTCAGTGCAAGAAGATTCTTAAAAGAGATATTGCTGGTGGTTCTTAGAGATCTGTCTCAATCCCTTCCCATTCATTCAGTTGTATGTATTTTTCCATCTTTTGAACATTCAGTTGAGGTCTGATTGTAGTAGATGTAAAACTGATATTGCAAAAAAAGACCTTTTACCTATCTAGTCCAAACAATATGTTCAGCTACCCTTATGAAGCTATCCAGCCCCAGCCTACACCTACCCATTTCTGTCTCCCAACCATCCCATACTTTTTTAACCCTATTTTTATTTTCACATGTGACCTGTTGTAGGTATCCATTTACTGTTTCTGGAACAAAATACTTCATTGCATTGGAACTACAATTACCCACCCCCACCCACAGCTGTCCTGCAAGTATGCCTTCATCTGGTATGGAGTGGAAATAGCCAAGGTACTACAATCATGATTAGTGCTGCTAAATTAGTGCTGCTAAAAGACTGTTAATAGCTGTTAGCAGGCACATGAATGCTGGGTGACCTAGTCCCTGTCCAAGGCAAAGGCAAGTTCACATCTTTGAAAGTAGGCTGAATCTGTGTCACCTAGTGCTAAAGTGAAATTCTGCAGTGTAGAGTAGACTTAGTCAGATGATGGGTCAGTAAATGTCTGGTCCGTGACTGGATCGATCTGATTTCTTACTTTTTGATTCTAGCCATAAGGATGTAGATATTTGTGCTAACTTGTTAGGCATCCAGAGGACAAACCCAGTCCATGCAGAAATTATTCCAGTCTACTGTTAGGCTGTTATGACACAAGTGATTAAATAGCTAGTATATTTGTTTTACAGCAAAGTGAAGAAAATTCTCCATCTTTGTATCTGCCCGGCTCATCCATTCAGTATTGCAGAATTTAGGCCTCCACAAAGCTTGTATTTACCAACTATGATTGTAATTAGTTTAACATATAAAGGAATTGGTAAGGTGATAATTTGTGGTTTCCATAGCTTTTGACTCTGATTCCTGTTGTGTTGCAGAAAAAAATATATGCATGGAGGCTGTTCATATTTTTGGCAAACACAATGTTGACAATAACCAGGTCAGATGCCAACAAATTAAATAAAACACAACAAAGTGGCAGATACTATGGCTGGGATTCAGAAAGCCTTACCATAAGGGGAAGCCTTAACATGGTCATTCTTCTCCTTGTGGTACATTTCAAATTCTTAGCCCACTCTAAAGCTGTGATTTCCCCCTAGCAGGGATGTCAGCATGGAGGACTGCCTCCTAAGCAGAACTGCACGATGATGTGGCAATCTGGGAGAGTGGCTGATATGAATTACCCATGTGGCATGTGGTTTTCCCTAGAAACACCAAAGTCTCCTGATTTATACTGCTGAGCAATTGCTGAAGGTCATCCATTTAGGCTTGTGGAAGCAGCAGTGGTACAGGTAAGTTAAGGTAAGAATGTGTTTGTAAGTGGACATGTGTGTATGTGTTTGTAGAGGCATCAATGAAACTGAGTGAGTGAGTGAGTGAGTGAGTGAGTGAGTGAGTGAGTGAGTGAGTGAGTGAGTGAGTGAGTGAATCATTGAGTGATTGGGGTTGCCAACAACATACATGGACAGCTAGGGAGAACACTACTACTGACAGATCTGTCAACAACGGTGTGATTCAGAGGCAAACTAATGCAATGATAATAAAGAGGTCTTCCTCATTGTGGCCACATCTGTCTCTGAAACATATTTTTTCAACTTTCTGGTAATCAACTTACCTTATATCCATGAGCTGTGAGCACTTTTCTAAATCCCATTCTATATCCGAGAAATGAGTCATTTACTGAGGTAATACACCAAATGTCATTTCAGGCTCAAAAGATACTTCTGTGTTTTATCAAGTATCAAGTAAATTATTTATTTTCCTAGTCACACCTTTTGCTGTTTTGTTAGCATCAGTTTTCCACTCAAGGATCAGATATTTAACACTATCCACATATGTGCCAGATATTTTGTTATATCACTTCCCACAGAACAGGGATTTGAGAATTTTCCACAGATATAAAGTACAGTTGTGTAAAATCTTAACATAACAGTAGATGTCCTTCTCTTCACTGTTGCAGTATTCTAAATAGAAGGGCTCTCCTGCCCAAGGCAGCCCAACGCTCAACGCTCGGCTAGTATACAAAAGCCTAATGATCTTGTATGCACTGTATGTCACATTTATGCTCCCTACACAGAACATAGGGCATAAAAGGGACATATGGACGCAATTACCCAGAACTGAATTGCCCCAGAAGAGAGCAGTCTCAATAGGACAAAGGAGTCCATGCACAATCCAGAGGGAAAAATGCAGAAGAAAAATGGGAAATCCTGATCCAGAAAGCAATCTAAAAAAAAAAAAAAAGAGCAAACAAGGAGGGGTTGGAGGGAGGGAGCAAATACTGTAACAGTGAAGAGAAGGACATCTACTGTTATGGTAAGATTTTACCCAGCTGTACTATGTCTTCTATATCACTATTGTAGTATTCTAAATAGAAGAGAGAATAAAAAAGCTCAAGAAACAGAATGGGAGGTGGAAGGCTGAGAAGAGCCCTAAACAAACCCATATAAAATGATTTCAGCAAAACCTGCTCTGGCCCTAGAAACCATATCCAACTTATAATGCTTAGTAAAGGTATGCACTGAAGACCAAGTAGCAGCTTCGAGAATGGAATTGGTGTCCAACACTTTGAGGAAGGCAGCAGAAGAGGTAACAGCCCTAGTGGAATGAGCTCTAACAGAAGTAGATAGACATTTGCCATGAAAAGTATAACAAAAGGAAATGGCCTTAGATATCCAGAAGGAGATGATTTGCTTAGAAATAGCCAAATCCAATGTCCTACCATAAAAGGAAAAAAAAGCTGATCAGACTTACAGATGCCCTTAGTTTTATCCAAATAGATAGGAACCAAAAACACATGGATAGGCAGGACTTCCAACAATCTCCAACGATATCCAATCCAAGTAGGCAGCCAGAGACAGGTCACATACAACCAGGAAAACTTTAATAGGTTCATAGGTTTATACTAGGGTATCTGCCCTAAGGCATTTATAAGCCTAGCCCAAAGTTTTGTGGCTTACGCCACCCCTTATATGAAAAAATACTGTACCCATTAGTTTGTTGTGCCTCTGTCCAGCAGTGACACAGAGATGATTCCCGGGGTAAACCTACGATCTCCCATCCACAGGTCAAGATTTCTCTTGAACAGAGCCAGCGAGGTTCTCTGCCTCACATGGACCGAGATTTTATTCCACAGCATAGGGAGTCTCTGAGTGATAAATCTATCCCTCCAGCACGTCCTATTTATATCCGTGCTAAGGTTTAAGTCGCTTGCTCTAGTGGTTTTGGTAGATTTGGATTTTTTGAGGTGGAGCATGTCCATTAATTCTGGGTTGGACATGGCCTTGTATGTCAGGCACATGTCACCTCTGAGCAGACGGTATGCGACTGAATAGAGCTGGAGTTTCTTCAATCTGGCAGCATATGACAGATTTTGGAGTCCCTTTATCCTTTTGGTGAGGAACTTTTGGGGTCTCTCCAATTGCTGCAGATGTCGGGTGAGATACATCCCGAATGGGGCATTGTACTCGATCATTACTATATTGTATTACAGGATTAAGCTCTTTTGTCTGTAAGTTCAAACTTCTTCAGAATCACAAATTAAACCTATATGAACATTTAAGTATCTCACCCTGTCTGCCACGTGACCATAAACAACCAATTGTAAAACAAACATGATTAAAATAATTAAAATAATTAAGACACTCTTATGATCGAAGGTCAACTCCGTTCAGCAGGTTTACGACTGTGACTGTGACAGTGATCATGATTTTTTTTACAAATCCCATCCTGTCTGTTAACTGCTGCACAGCAAGACCTTCAGGATGACAGAGTTAAATAAGAACAAGGACAAGTTGTCTGATTAGCTTAATAGCACCTAGTCTTTGGCAACAGTGTTACTGATGACACACCTATCTTAAAACAGCTTATGAACAAATTTGAAAAAAAACATCCACAGGTGCTGTAAGTTGCAATTGTTTGAATGTAAAGAGAATTCCCAAGGGTTTGCGTCTATGGAAATTTCTGGTAGGACTAACTGTGGACTCTCAGTTTATTTTATTTTTATTTATTTATTTTTATTTTACATTTGTTGACCGGGATAGTTCGACTGGATACAGATCCATTTTCAGCGGAGGCCCGGGGAGAAAAGCTCCAAACATAACATACAAAAATTATTGTTTTATATATATATATATATATATATATATATATATATATATATATATATGCAAATAACAGTATATCAATTCAGTAGAGTATTCCATTCACTAAGTAGACATTAGTCACAAAGTGTGTCACATATTAATACAAGCTGGAAGGTTATTGTCATAAATTAGTAAAGACTGGTAGATTATTGGCAAACAGGATGAAGTCAAAGTGGAGCAATAAGTCCTCTTTTAGCACATGGTTGCAGGATGGAGTTAGTCAGGCTTGGCACAAGGACATAGCCATTGTGTTTTTAAAATATTGTGTTAGACATTTTTTGAATTGGGGTAGTGAGAGTTTTAAAGTTAGATCACTTGGCAGTGAATTCCAGGTTTTGCCCACTGAGTTGGCAAACAGAGTGTCACCAGCTAAGTTGTTAGTCTTGAATGTTTGCACTAAGAGTCTGTCCAATGAGCATAGTGCACTGAGGTTACTGTATAGGGTAATAAGGTTTTTCAGTGTGGGTGTATTTTCAGGTTGGTAGAGTACCTTATATGCAACAATTAGTTGCTTGACTTGGAGAAGACTAGGCAGTTCAAGCCACCATATAGAATTTAGGTTAAGGCAGTGATGTGTTCTGTAGGCTGCACCTGTGGCGAATCTAGCAGTGTGATTATAGTAACATGAAAGTTTGTGAAGGTTAGTTTTACTCAGGTTTGTAAATAAAGGGGAGGCATAAAGGAGGGTGGAGAATAGATGCGTCTGGGCTATAACGGTTCTAGCTAAGGGTGTTAGGAAAGGTTTAATCTTGTATAGTGAGCCAAGTTTTTTATTAACTGTTTTGATGGTTTGATTAATATGCAAGTCAAACTTAAGGTTATTATCAACAATTATACCCAAGAGTTTAGTCAAGGGATCAGGAGAAATAATGGTGCCGTTATTAGATTTTTTTAGTAACAGTGGGTGTGGAGGTCCCTGAGGACCTACTAGTTGGAGAGAAAAGTAGGATTTTCATTTTATTAGGATTTAGTTTTAGCCGACGGTTAAGGAGCCAGTTTTCTACTGTATTAAACGTATCTTGGGGTAGAGTTTGCAGGTCCGTGGAGGAGGTGGCTGAGCATATTAAAGTGGAATCGTCTGCATATTGTACACAGGTTGCATTTGGGATGACCTTATACAGGTCATTAATAAAGATAGTGGGACTCCAAGAGTGATAGGTAGGAGGGTAGATAATTTGTCCTGCTATAGGACAGCTTGTTGTCTACCACTCAAATGTGATTGGAACCAATTGATAGCCTGGTTATCTAGGGCAATGGTTTCGAGTGTGTGAATGACGAGTTGGTGGTTAACCTAATCAAAACCCTTGGAAAGATCAAAAGAGAGCACTGAGGATATTTTATTATTGTTTCTATTTTGATTTATGACATTAGCAAAGGAGAGGAGGGCCGAGGTAGTGCTGTGGTGTGGTCTAAAGCCATGCTGAGAGTTAGCCAAAAAATTGTTCTGGATAAGAAAGTTCATGAGTTGTTTGTGGATACATTTCTCCATAATTTTAGCAAGGGGTGACAAAATAGCTATGGGTGTGTAATTTGATAGTTCAGTGGAGCTGCCTCCTTTATGGAGTGGGATAACATGTGATATCTTCCCGATGGTGGGGATGGAAGCCTCAGATATGGTCCTATTGATCAGGATGGAGATTGGATACGCAGTGACATCTGCAGCTTTTTGTAGATACTCTGCAGGGACAAGATCTGCAGATAGGGTGGTTGGCTTTAATTTCTTAAGAAGTGTTCAGATAAGTGATGTAAAAACTGGTTGAAAGTTAAAGGAGAATTGGGAACTGGGTAAACTATCAATTGGGTTCGGGCTATCGGGAGATAGTTGGCTTGCTAGATACTGAATGGTTTCTGTGAAGAAGCTATTAAAGCTATTGGCAACTTCCTCAGTTGGTTTTTGGTTAATAGCCGAGGGAGTTGGAATGGTGGATCGTCCAGGGTGAAGGAGTTTATTTATACTTGCCCAGAACTTTTGAGGTTGATTTTGGTGTTTCTGTCGTAGACGACAGTAATAGCTTTTCTTGTCAAGCATAATGGATTTTTTTGTGTTACTCCTGAGCTGTCTATGTCTAAGTTGATCTATGGGGGCTTTTGTGGCATGCCAAGTTGCCAAGGTCTTATTTCTAAGTGACATTTTTTGTCTGGTTTCTTTTGAGAGTCATGGGGCAACTTTTGTTCTGGTTCTAATAGAACGTGCTGGTGCATGGGTATTAAAGATGGCTAGGAATTTGGCATTAAAGTATGTTACAACTTCATCGAGTGGTAAATGCTTGAGGATTGACCAGTTGCATAATTTGAGATCATTTTGGAAATTAGTGGGGATGAAATTCTTACTGTTCCTTATTGTTTTATAAGTGAGTTGGTTAGGTATGTTAGCCTTGTGTCTGATTATACAAGTGAGGGAGTGATCACTAATGTTGTCTGGCAGGGTGCCAGCCGTGTACATTTGGGGATGACTGTTAATGAGTACCCAATCTAGGGTACTTTCTTTCTTGTTGGTTTTACTGATCTTAGTTGGTGAGGATATGACCTGTGTAAATCCATATAGGTTAACATGGACAGAAGGGGGTTCAGTTGAACAGGAGTTCTGGTCTATGTTGAAGTCCCCAAGAACAATGGTTTCTTGGGGGTATTTACTTGACAGCCAGTGTAGAATACTTTCTAAGGTACTTTTATTATTTCCTGGGGGGTATATAAATAGAGACAACATTTATACATTTGTCTTTGTTAATATGAAACTTAGTTAATCAGCATTATCCCCTCGGGTTGTATAAAGAATTGGTGGTTTTATTTGACTGATACGGGTGCTAGCTTTTAGAATGCTTGGTTAGAAATAATCAAATGAAGTTTTAAAGGCTTAAGCCAATAATCTTGATCAGCATATCATACAAGACTTATTTCCACAATACAATAATGGCTATTTAAATATCTTTAACTGAATTGACAAGGACATTCTAAAAAAGAGGAAAGAAAAAAATTTGAATGTGACTGGGTTGAGTATCTGGAGGGGTGTGCATATCCAAAACTCTCCACTCCCAATAGAAGCTACTCATTTTATTAGGAGAACAATGAGGAGGCCTTTGAGGAGAAAGAGTAGAAGCACCATTTTCATGAACAACCCCCTTTAGAAAGAAATCCAGTCTGAAGACTGGAACGTTTGAAAAGCAAGAGGGAATGGCAGCAGGATCCATCTCCACCACACCAACTAACACGCAGTCTACAACATAGAAAGAACCAGCGGTTCTATCGGAACCCGAAACCTTATTAGATATGAATTTACCTGATAACTCTTTGGGTTTTACACATTTGGCTGTCTGTGAAAATACCAGGCCATCTGTGATGAAAAATGATGCAGGTGACTTTTTCCTTACAATTTTAATAATTATTTGTGCACTGCTCGTCACACTAACCTCTTAAGTAGAGGCAGCACATTTGTTCCTTCCTCAAGTTTTAAGATCGACAGTTTATTCATAGATTTAAAGGTACATTTGAGGAAACATAACTTCTGCCTGTTTGACAATAGTCAGTCTAATTTTGAAGGGAGTTTGTATGTCCTGAAAATCACATTCAACCCACCCATCACTTTACCCTTATTATTATTTAAAAAACTGGTGGAGTTTGAGTTTAAGTCTTTTCAGTATCGCAAGTTCAAGCTAGTGGGTGGCCACAATTTGAATCCCCACAAGTTCGCTTTGCTGTCCAAACTTGCCCATGATAAAAAGTTAAGGGTAATGAAACCAGATTGGGGGGGGGGTGGTCATCATGAACAAGAACAATTATTTAAATAGGTTGCATTGTTATCTCTTGGACAGCGACCTATATGAACAAATATTCCTTAACATTATACACCTGGCCTAGAGAGAGATTGATTATTTGTTACAGGATCTTTTGGATCAAGGAGAAATTGGACTTGAGTTGTTTAACTTATTGCAGGTTAAATACCCCGTGGTGCCCTGTATTTTTGAAATTCCTAAGATACATAACAGCACCATTGATCCACCAGTGAGGCCCATCGTTAATTCTAGGAAATCCAAAATCCAGCCCCTTGGCAAGTATATTTATTTGAAATTGAAGAAATCCTTGGATTCCTTTGATCATCTTTGTTGTGTTTCCTGGGACTTTTGTTGAAAATCAAGAATCTTAGTTATTTTAGGAACATTATTTTATTCACAGTGTTCATAGATGAGTTATTCAATGTTATCTCCCACCCAACTGGTTTAGCACGGTGTCATGATTTCCTCTGTGAATCTACTAGTTTTGATAACAATGACATCAACATTTTAGTAACATGTATGGAAGTTGTTCTTAAAAATAACTTTGTGTTTTTGGAGGGCCAGTATTTTCACCAGGTAAAAGGTGTGGTCATGGGGCCTCGTGCTCCCCAATTTTTGCAAATATAGTTCTCCTCCAATGGGAAAAGCAGTTTTTGTTTGAAAGGTTTCCCATTAATCATTGGAAGTTATAGTTTCGATTTCTTGATGACATTTTATTGAGTGAGATCCCCAGTTTTATTGAATATTTGAACTCCACCACTTCTTTTTTAAAATTCACCTAATTCTACAACCATGATTGTATAAGTTATCTAGACGTCAAGCTCTCCAAAAATAATCCTGAACAATGTTTTGTTAGTAATATTTATAGGAGACCTACATACTGTAACAGTCTGCTAAACTATGAGAGTAACCACCCTCTGCATCAAAAACATGGTATAGTAAAAGGTCAGTACATTCGGTTGGCCAGGATTGCTTCTGATGACAACCAGTTCAGATTGGAACGTAAGACTTTGGGTGAAATGTTTTTTGCAAGGGGTTACCCTAAATGATGGTTTCCACTGTAATGTCAGAGGTGGTCAGTAGGAGGGAGAAGGGAGAAAGCCTCCTGTTATTAAAAACTACTTTTAATACAGTATCAGAAATGTTCATTCATAGCACCACCTTGACAAAGAACCACCACCTAGCTTTTCTAACAGAATATTGGTTAGAAGACCTTTATATTAGAGATGTGTTGAGGAAGAATTGATCTATTTTTTGCTTGTTTCAGTGATGTTTTGGACAGAATTGGGAATAGAACAGTCATGGCTTACTGGAGAGGCAGATCTGTAAAAAAAAGTTTGAAACAGAACACTGACCAGGGTGGATTCATAGGTTCATAGGTAAGTACTAGGCTATCTGATCAAGGGCATTTATAAGCCTAGCCAGAGTGTGTTGGCTTTCGCCACCCCCTTAGATTAGTTCCCTGTGTCTTTGGCCAGCAGAGCCATTAGTTCCCTGCGCCTGTGTCCAGCAGAGCCACTGCAGTGATCCCCGGGGTAAATTTTCTGTTTCCCATCCACCCATCAAGGTTTCTCTTGAAGAGTGCTAGTGAGGGGCTCTGCCTGATGTATATTGGAATTTTGTTTCAAAGCATGGGGAGTCTCTGGGTCAGGAATCTATCCCTCCAGCACATCCTATTTATCGTTGTGGTAAGGTTTATATCCCTAGAGCATGTGGCTCTTAGGGATTGTTTTTTTTTTTGTGGGTGGAGCATATCCATCAATTCTGGGTTAGACATGGCCTTGTATGTCAGGCAGAGATCACCTCTGAGTAAGCGATATGCAACCGAATACAGGTGGAGTTTCTTTATTCGAGCAGCATAGGTCATCTGTTTGAGACCAGTAATCCTCTTGGTGAGGTACTTCTGTGGTCTTTCCAGCTGTCGAAGGTGTCTTGTAAGGTACATCCCAAATGGGGCATTGTATTCTATAATGGGTCCAATAAGTGATGAGAAGTGAGGCGCAATAACCTCCTTTGATCTGGATGCAAACCCATTTGAGATTAGGTGGGCCACATAGAAGGATTTTCTAACCACCTTGGCAATACAATTATCAAAGGAGAGATTACTATCTACTTGGGTCCCCAGCTCCCTTATTACTTTTTCTGTATTTAGGGGACAACCACCTATGTGGTAGTTCATGGGTACTTTGTTTTTTCCAAAGGGGATGACTATGCACCTTTTTGCATTCAGCTTGAGGCCATGATTTTGGTATCTGTCTCAGTGAGACCCTTCTGGAGGGTGTCTATCAGCCGGAGCATCAGTTGTGGCCCCTAGTTTGCAGTCGTCTGCGAATTTGGTCAGCCAAAGTCCTCCTGTGCTTGCCTGTACCTCTGAGAAGTATATACCGAACAGGAGGAGGGGTCCTAGGACTGAGCCCTGGGGGATGCCACTTGTAATCGATTTAGAGTTGGACCTAAACTCTGCAACTCTCACCGTGTGGGTTCTGTCCGTGAGCCAATTTGCAACCCATCTCATGATGTAGGGGTTAATGTTCAGGTTGGTGAGCTTGTCTATAATAATAGAGTGGGAAATGGTGTTGAAAGCCTTTGCGAGGTCTAGGTAGGCTGTGTGGACCTCCTTACCCTCGTCTAATGCCTTGGTAACTATCTCGAAGAAGTCCACCAGGTTTAGGAGGCATGATCTGCCCTTAACAAAGCCAAACTGGGTGGGGTCCAAAATGTAGAGGTTCCCAATCTCTCTGTTAATGAGTTCCATGATGATGCATTCCATAGCCTTGTAGACCAGGTTAGTCAGGCTTATAGGGCGATAGTTCCCGGGGTCCGTTATGGTGCCACATTTGTGGAGTGGGATAACTGTTATTGTGTGCCACTCTGTGGGTATGTAGCCTGTAGAAAGGCTGAGTTTGAATAGTGTGTTTAGGTGGGGGTTTAGTTCATTTTGGAACTCTTGTAGGATGCAGCCTGGGACACCGTCTGGTCCCATTGAGGCTGTGCTTTTGGCTTTGGATAGAGCTGTTTTAACCTGTGTGTCGGTGATTGCTGGGGCCTTACATTCTTCTGGTATGGTTATGGGCCCTTTAGGGGGTGAGAGGGGTGTGAATTTTGCACTAAACCTGTCTGCCAAAATGTTGGCAATATCAGTCTGTTCAGTGTATTTTGTGCCATTCTGCACCAACTCAGTGCAGGTCTGAGAGTTTCCACTTAGGTTTTTGACATAGCTAAAGAATGCTTTGTGGTTATCTTTGGAGTCCTTGGCATTTTTTTTTTCGAAGCTAGCCTTGAATGATTTAATGAGGGATCGTAGTTTCTTGCTGATACTGATCAGGGATGTCTTTCCTTCTAGAGAATTTGCTCTTATCTGTGCTAGTTTCCTCCTTTTATTGTAGAGCCTGTTTATGGCAGGGGTCCACCAGATTGGTTTACTTTTCTTGGAGGGGTGAGTCATGGTTTTACTTGGGATAGCACGATCCATGCATTCCTGCAGATGGTCATAGAGTGCCTTTGTATAGGTTTCAGCAGCATGGACAGCATTGTCCATTGGCGTGGGGGCTGTGAACCTTTCCACCTTGGTCTTAAGTAACTAGAAGTTTGCTTTTGAATAGTTTTTCACGGTGGTTTCCTTGACTGGGGTTGGGGGCGGAATGTGGATATCCAGAGTGATTAGTCTATGGTCTGATCTAACCAGCGGGGAGTTGATATCAGGTGTGGAACACCGGTCGCCCATGTTGGTGATGACCAGGTCCAATATGTTGTTCCCTCTGGTGGGGGTGTTGACCAGCTGATCCAGGGTGTTTGAGTTTATAAATTCTAGGAAGCGTTGGGCAAGGGAGTTAGTACTTGAGTAGTTCTCCCAGTTAATGTTTGGGTAGTTGAAATCACCCAGTATTAGGGTGTTTGGTAGGACCTTCATATTTCCCAGTTTCTCCAGAAATGTGGAATGGGGGGTCCTGGGTCAAGGTGGGTGATCTGTAGCAAGCTACAATTTGGATTGCAGTTTTGCCCTTTGTTAGTTGCACTTGGATGATCTCTGATGCATTGTGCTGCGCCACTAACGTGGAGGTGTGAGTATCCTTGATGAAAATGGATACACCCCCACCTTTTGTGTTTCGGTCCGGGTTCTGGGGCCGAAAGGTATGGTATGAGTTATAGCCTGGTAGTGCTGGGGTGCTCTCTGGAGCCTTAAACCAGGTTTCTGTTACTGCACAGATATCGATGTTCTCCATAGTGAGGAGTGCCTCGACTGCATGCATTTTGAGGTTTAGACTTCTAGCATTGAGTAGCATTACCCTCAGTTTTTGGTTTCTTGTGCTATTTACGGTGGTGGGTTTGTCTTTTGAGCCATGCCTAAAAAAGGCACTATGGCACAAAAAAGCAGGCACACATAAATGTAGCTTTTGTAGCCAATGTAAATATGTTTTGGTGGGTGAGCAGATAGTGGTTGATGGAATAACAATCAAAGACAAGTTCCACTGTAACTGTAATACACAAGGGGTGGTCTATTTAGCCGTTTTTCAAAAATGTAACCATTTATTTTTGTGGATAAAACCCAAAGAAAATTAAGGGAGAGGATATATGAACATGTCTTGGATATAAGGAAGATGAATTTAAAAAATTCTTTGACCAAAAACACTACAACTTACCCTGACCACACTTTTTTGTTTTTAGTTTTAGATTACATTGTTAGCAGTCCTGGGGGGGGGGGTGGAAAGATTTGATTGAGGAGAGGGAGTTGCGATGGCAACTCAAATTAAAGACAACAGTCCCCCCCCCCAGTTTAATTGAACATATTTCAATTGGATGTTTCCTTAAGTTGAAGTCTTATATAGTTTAAACTTGGTATTTTTTATTTTTTTATTTAATATCTTAAAATTGTCTTAATTATTTTAATTGTCTTAATCACGTTTGTTTTATAATTGACTGTTTATGATCACGTAACACACAGGGCTGTATATTTAAATGTCCACATAGGTTTTATTTGTTTATCCAAATAGTACCTGAGCTGTCTGTGCAAATCCAAGGTATGCAGGATCCTCTTACTAGCAATCTGAGGAGAAGGGAAGAAGGAGGGGAATTGCACCACCTGATTCAAGGACAACTGATTTACTACCGTGGGCATAAAATAAGGATTAGTGTGAAGGGACACCCTGTCCCTGTGAAAAAAAACAAAGGAGGAGGAATGGCTGTAAGGGTCTTGAGAGCTCAGAAACCTCCGAGCAGAAGTAACAGCCAGCAACAAAACAGTCTTCTATGTACAATGTTGCAAAGAAGCAGATTCTTTGGGCTCAAAAGGAGCCTGAGTCAATTTTTCCAAAACAAAATTAAGGTCACGAGGAGGAGGAATAGGTTTTCTTGGAGACCTAATATGCAGGATGCCTTTAAGAACTTGTTTGACCTCAAAACAAGAAGTCAAAGGAGGAATCAAGGGCAGACAAGCAGAACTGGCTGACAAATGGGCTATGAGAGGAGAAAAGGCCAAGCCTGACTGGAGCAACTCACACAAATAAGAGAGTACCAGAGGGACCCCACTGAAAAAGGGTCCTGGTTACGAACATTACACCAGACCAAAAGTGTTTTCCATTTGGACATATAAGATTTTCTGGTTGAGGGTTTCCTTGCCTCCTGTAAAACCCTGAGAACGTCCTCAAAAAAGAGGTGTCTGAAGGGGATTGAATCCCTATCATCCACAGTGCCTGTTGCAGCGTGGAGAAGTGGGGATGGATGAGAGACCCCTTGTTCTGTGTCAAGAGATCCAACTGTTGAGGTAACTTGTGGTGATTGCCCTAGGCCAGCTGCATTAAGAGAGGGAAACAGTGCTATCTCGGTCAAAAGGGAGTCACTAGCATGATTTGTGCAGGACTCTTGAAAGTAGAAGAAGAGGAGGGATCAGATGGCATGGCACTCTGGAACAGAACAGAGGAAGCTGCCTGTTCAGAGGGAACCAAAAAGATCTACCTCAGTAATATCCCACTGATGGACAATATCCAGAAACACATCTCTGTGAGGCATCCATTCATGATCCTGTGTTTAGGACTAGCTGCGAGAGTCTGCAATTAGATTATGCTCTGAAGGAATGTATACTGCCTAAAGAGTTAACTGATAACTGAGAGCCGCCTCCAAAGCCTGAAGAGCCATCCTACAGAGGAAGTAAGATTTTGTGCCTCCCTGCTTGTTGACATACCACATTACTGTAGTGTTGTCTGTGCACACCTTCAAGGGGCCTAGAGAGAACATGGGGTGAAAAACTTGAAGGGCTAGAATCAGAGACCTAATATCTTTGATGTTAATATGGTCTGACTTCTGACTGGGGGGCCAGAGACCCTGAACCTTTAGGTGACCAAAAGAAGGCCCACACCCCACGTCTGAGGCATCAGTGAACAGTTCTTGAGAAGGGAGTGGAGACTAAAAAGGCAAGCCTGGGTTGAGAGCAAACTATTGAATCCACCACTCAAATTCCTTCTTAAGACAGGCAAGGAGAGGTACACTCAAGGTGACAATGCTGCAGCCAAACTGAATTGAGGTGCCACTGAAGCTTTTGCATATGCAGTCTGGCAAGAGGAAGCATTGGAACAAAAGAAGCTATGAATCCTAGAGCCTGAATAAACTCCCTGGCTGGCATAGCAGTCAGAGGAAGAAGACACTGAAAGAAGGCTGTCAATGACAAAACTTTTGAAGGTGGAAAAGAGACCACCAACATTAGCATTGTCTGAATCCTGCATCCCAGAACATACTTTTGTAAGTTGATATTGAATCACAGACTTTGAAGAACAAAGATGGTGAACACCAGATCCTGTAGCAAGTGGCTGGGAGAAGGCACCTGAAGCAACAGGTCATCTAGATAAGTCAAAATCTGAATGCCTTGGAGCCTGCAGAAAGAAATCACAGGAGCTAGGCATTTTGTGAATACCCTTGGAGCACTAGAGAGGCCAAAGTGCAAAGCAGAGAACTGAAAATGAAAGAGAAACAGAGAAACGTAAAACTTCCTGAAAAGTGGGTGAATAGAGATATGAAGGCAAGCATCTTTCAGATCCAAAGACACCATAAAAGCCTGGGGTAGTAAAAGAGGAAACAGGGTTTGAAGAGTAAGCATCCAAAAAGAGGGAACCTTGAGAAAGGTGTTATGCTGGAAGAGATCTAGAATAAGTCTCCAAGTGCCTTCTTTTTGAGGGGATCAGGAACATCCTGGAATAATAACCCTTTCCTACTTGGGAAGTGGGGACAGATTGAATAGTTCCTTGGCTCACCAAGGATACTAGAATCTCCAGGAAATGTGGAAGTTGCTCTAGATAGGTTGAGGAATCCCTGAAAAAGGAGGGAGTGACTTCCATACCATGAAGTAACCCTGAAGGATGATAGAAATAACCCAAGAGTCCAAAGTCCTGAGATTCTAATTTGGAAGACAAAGGGAAAGCTGAAGGGACAAAGGAACCTGGTCTAAAAGAAGGGGGGGGGGGCAAATTGTAAAAGAGAAGTAGGCTTATCGGATAAAGGAGACTTCCAGACAACAGAAATCTGAGACGCCTTAGCAGAGGGGGCTGCCTACCACCCTTTCTACCCTTAGAGGCTTGGCTGTGTTGCTTGCAAACAAAAGCAGATCTAGAAGGACAGTTCCTCTGGAATTAGGGATAGGAGAAACAAAAATATGTTTAAGGTCCTGCAAGAATTTGCCTTTATCTTAAAGAGACTTTAACATGTCAGCAGCAGCAGTCCCAGAAAGATGTTTATTATCCAAAGGAGCATCCAACAACTTGGTTCCACAAGGCTTTGCCTTTCTTTAAGGAGACTTAAACATGTCAGCAGCAGCAGTCTCAAAAAGATGTTTAGTATCCAAAGGAGCATAAAACAACTTGGCTTTAATGTCCTCAGCCAGAGACTGGAGACAACGCCAAGAATGATGCCTCATGACAGACCAAAAAGCTGCATCCCTGGAAGAGGCAGCAGCAGCATCTTAGCCACACTTAGAGTGGTGAGCCACTTGAGAAGCAGAACCTAAAATAGATAAGATAGAGGATTTGCCTTCAGAA
Organism: Protopterus annectens; assembly: GCF_019279795.1. NCBI lineage: Eukaryota > Metazoa > Chordata > Ceratodontiformes > Protopteridae > Protopterus > Protopterus annectens. The sequence goes on from NC_056734.1 coordinate 893,847,275, forward strand.
TCAAGGAGGTCAGAAATAACTTGACAAGCCTCAGCAATGAAGGCCAGAGCATATCTTGTCATGTGGGTCTAGTAATTAGTAGGCATAAAGGCCAAAATAGAAGCAGTCTAAATTTTCTTACCAATCCTCTCCATTGCCGTACTATCCTTATCTGAAGGCAAATTTTTGGAAGAGAGCAAAACCTTAGAAAGTTTGGCAAAAGAGACTATCACCACAGCAGGATCATCAGAAGGACATTGAAATGAAAAGTGACAGTCCTCAGGAACCTTATATCAAGTTTTTAGGAGCAGGAGGTTGAGGATCAGGAGACTTCGAAGTAGCAATGAAAGTATCTAACAAGGTGGCCAACAGTGGACGAACTGCCAATGTTTTAGGAGTATCCAGATAAAGCAACTCATAATATCTTCTCTGAACATCAGACACTTGAGAAGAATTGCACTTAAAGTGTTTCATCATCCTAGCAATTGTGTCCCCAGAGGACAATTCCTTGTAAAGAGACTCAGGAGTAACAGACTCCTTTTCATCAGAACCATAAGCCAAAGGCAATGGTGTCTGTGAAGAATAAGACAAAGACCCCTCATCAGACACTGAATCCTTATCCAAGGAATCTGGTTCCCTAAGCCATTTAGAAGGGGTAGAGGACCAAGGAAGGGCAGGTACAGAAACCTCTTGAGGAGGCTTTAGGGCCATCAAAGCTGAAAACAAACCCTGAGTAAACTCTTGCCATTCCCTCTGAGGATCATTAGGATGGACCCAAACATGCTTCATTTTTTTTACTTTTCTTGGAAGCGATATCTGCCCTAACAAATACTGGAGGTTCCAACCCCTTGCGAGATTTGATAGGAGAAACTATATCCTCATCCCTGACAAATATTTCCGGAATCTCTCTAGGACCATCTGAGATACTCATCTGCGGTTCCCCCTCAATGTCCAGAGCAGATGCCTGCAAAGCCTCAGAGGATGTGCAAAAAGGCACATCCATGCCAGCCTCCAATGGGGTCACTGCAGAGGAGTCTGATGTAGATGCTGAATGACCTACAGAGCTATTATCCACTTCTAGAGGGATGTCCAGTGGAGGCCAAACAGCTAAAGAATCCAGCCAAGAATTACTGGCATTCTTACCTAGTGCGAGTATCTTGGGGTTAAAGAATTTTGCCATGGTACCCTGGGATAACTGCTTAAGCCATTGGTTTCAGGATAAATAACCAGGGAATACCAACAGCTTATGAGTGTCTTAGGCACAAATGCCTTACAGATACTACAATAAGTATGGTCATGGGAACAAAAAATACATTGTTCATGATGATCCTTATGGGGATTCTGTCTCCAACACTGATATTTTCCCTTCTTGGATGACATGAACTCTAGGTAGCAAAATAAAATGCAAGACCAAGAAATGAAAGGGAAAAAAACAACAACCCCAATGGAGTACTTATCTGGCAGCTAAGTATTCATTACAGTAACAAGGAGTTCAGGCCAGTTAGCAATAGGTGTTCAATTGGTGGCAAAACCTCTAAGGTTACGTCCATATATCCTGTTTATGCCCTACATTCTGTGTGGGGAGCATAAGTGTGACATACGGTGCACACAGGATCATTAGGCTTTTATATACTGGCCAAATGTCGGGCTGCCCTGGGCAGGAGATCCCTTCTATTTAGAATACTGCAACAGTCATATAGCAGGACATCTCATAATGTTCAAGAGTTATAAAATGATTAATTGTAAAAGAATTATGTACTGTAGATATTCTAATAATAAAATTCATAGGATAGATATTTGTTCTAAGTTACTTTGCTGAAATAGTAAATAGTAATGCAGACAGACTACACATAAACAGCATCCAGTGTGAAGGTAGAATCCTTTTTTTAACCAGTACTGTCACCCCAAGAAGCAGCTGGTGCTGATCCATCACAATGTCTACGACAAATTGTGATATAGATCATCAGTGTGTTTGCTTGGTAAATTGTAGACCTCTGTGTTTTGACTGGAAATTCCCTATCTAAAAAACAAAACCTTCAGAAGGGAGGATTAACCTGAATGAGACACTCTGTGGGAATTCAGAAATGAGAAGCTCTGGAGAAGCACTGCACAGTGTAATCTGGTGTTGCTTTAAACTTGCTGTGTTTAATGGAAAGGAGCTAGATATGCATTTAATACCATTTAGTTTAAATGTATAACCAGTCATATTAGTGCATTCCATCTCTCTAAATGTTTAAACACCCGATCGAGTTGAGTAGCACTTTGCTGGCACTAATTTCTGAATTCTGGAGTCTGCAAGAGTAGATAGGACTTTGTCAGTAGATTACCTGGTTACCACAGAGGATTGGTAGTTTAGCATATAGGATTAAGGCTACGAGGTGCTAACTTGCTTCATTCTGTAGTCCTGAGTTTGATTCTTTCAGACTGCATTTGCCTACTGCAAGAAGTTAAGTAATTCACTTAACCCAAGTGCTCCCAGGTTGCCCTTGAAAAGAGGTGCTTGTGCCCAGCAGATTTAGAAGGCTATCAAATAACTAAATAATAGCATTAAAATAAAACGCATGAGTTTAATTCGTCCAGACATTATCTGAACTGTTAATTGTTCAGGTCTCTGACAGTAATTAAAATTAATAAATGTCAATGCACGTACTGTCACCACTCAGAGGACCTGGACTCTCAGTGGTGCCTGCTCGATAATGAATATGAAATTGTGATTCTAATTAACCTCCTATGGCAACACAAGCTCTTTCTGGCATCCTGTCATCTGGGGGGACACCTGACTGAAAATGCAATTTTGTAGGGGACAGGTTACCCTTCTGGAAACAGCAGTATGCATAGTGTGCACTTTGGTTTGTCGCTTCAAGTGACGTATGTTTAGTAGTTCCTTTGCTGCATCAAATATAATAAATTATTACTATAGGTTGTATTGCTCCTTGTATGTTTGTGAGTTCAGCATATGCACTGGAAATTGATGACTCACTGTGTTTTAAGAGTCTGAGACTTCATACCTTATGTTTTTGTAGGCATGCGGACTCTGGCAAACTTTGAATTAAATTAATATTTCTGTTTCCCTGATGTCTGCAAACAAAAGTGTGGTGATTTTAAACCTCTCTGTGCAAGGCTTGACTAGAAATGGTCACTGATAGTCAGAAATGAAGTTAACTGTTGCCTGATGGCTGATCACGTCTGACCAAATCACCTTTGAGAAGCTAAAGCACATTTTGCTTCTTTCCAAGGTTGCTTCAGCTTCTCACGTGTCTTAATTGACTTTGCCTGTCAAAATGTTTGCTTGCAAATCAGCATGCTTTGACGCAATATGCTGAAGTTATGGATTTATGTTTGCAGTAGAAAGGATAAAAATCAAGTAAAATAGCAGGCTACACCTGCCAGAAAATGCATAATCATGCTACTCCACTTGAAAGATCTGCTATCATTGCCAGACTTTTTATGTAACAGCAAGCTACCTTAAGTAGAAACCGCAAATATGTAAATCCTTTGTGTACTAGACACTGAGGAATGGAAAAAAAAGAATTAGAACTGCGACATCCTTAAAAATAATGAGAATGAAAAAAAATGGACCATGTACTCCCTGGTATGAATTATGAAATCCTCAGTGTGTGAAAACAATATTTGTTTGTGCAACAAAAAGCAGCATTCATATTAAATATTATTTAAAATATGTGTTTTAAAGGTCTAGCGCTGTTGAACTGAAAACTGCTAGAGTTGCAAACCAGAATCTTGAGTATTTAATATATGTACATTTTCTACTTATCCCAGCGATGCTGATTTCACCTTCTGTTGAAATACAACACAGCACCTAAACCACAGAAGAAGGCATGTGTGCTGCACAAAGCAACGTGCAGATTCAGAAAATCGCACACTTATCTACAAGGTTACGTTTCAATTCTATGCCAATAACGGTTGAAAAATAAAGGCATTACTGAATTTACAGTTTTTTATGCAGCATATCATGCCTTCACCTAGCAGCGGGAAAGAGAAAATTTTCATAAAAATACAGCTGAAGTGATAAGTAAACATAAGACTCAGCACTGAATGCTGAAAATGAGAAATTAGGTTCTAAAAAATTCACATTTGGCAGAGACCGTTATTGAATTTTGTAGCTGTATTTGCTCTGTAGAGCTATGTACATTCTTCACATTCATATATCTAAGTTCAATATCTGAAATGGATCTGGCCATTAAACAAGGTAAATACCCCATCATGCCATCCCACCCGATTCACTCTCAAGGTGAATTTCTTGGCATCCATAACCCCTTTTTCCCATTTTGCACATGGGGATGGGGTGTCACTTCAACAATGACAGTCATCTTGAGCCAGGGTTTACATCACTGGGTGGCTATCCCTGCTGCAGTAATTTGTCAGTACCACTCACTCACATCTATGGCCAATTTAGTGTGTCCAATCCACCTACTGCATGTCTTTGGAGTGAAAAGGAAACCGGAGCACCCGGAGGAAACCCTCGCAGCCACAGGGAAAACATGCAGACTTCGCACAGAAGGCACTCCAGCCGACAATCAAACCAGAGAACTTCTAGCTGTGGGGTAATAATGATTACCACTGCACCACCGCAGCCACCCTTTGTCTGAAACACATAATAAGCAGGTTATGATCAGTGAACCATTCTTAATCCTCTGTGGAATGCATTGAACACTGGGATTACATTCGTATCACTCAACTGTCCAGAATTTCTCAGAATGTCCAGATTTTTGTCTTATATTTTTGACCTGTTCTTCATAACATTTGTGGTTTTCTGGCAACGTTTTGCTGATTGAATCACTAAACAATGACAAACATTTGAGTTTCAGACTTTATAGCCTTCAGAAAATGCATGCTAACACAAATCCTGTTATTCTAGCAACTTTCTAAGTTTATAAGATCAGTAATTAAAATCTGTCCCTGATTATGGGCCTTTGCATAACTCTCACCTGTCCCCGATTTGGTAAAAAATTTTCTCTGTCCTCCTTAATCCCGCCTCTTTTTGAGATGCGGTGAATTGCATTTAACAATTGCAGTTATAGACTTATTTAACTTCAAGAAATGTATATTAATTCACATTATCTTATACTGTTAAAATCTAAAGTTAACAAAACTACTATTTTAAACAGTGTCTCTGATTACTTCTGGGTTTGTCCCTGATTCTTTTAAGGTTTGTCTCTGTTTCGTTGAGAGCTATGGGCCTTTGTCCCCCATTATTTTGGCTTTGTCCCAAGTTTCTTGAGTTATTAACTTGAGGTTATTATTTATGCTCTTAAATTGGAAAGATGATAACCTGTAAAGTACTTGTGTAGCTTGACACCCAACTGTAACAGCGCTTTGTTACATATTCCCTAAGCCCTAGTACAGTTGGGACACATGCAAGAGGCATTCCTTCTGTGCTTGAATAGCTTTCCTTATATTTTCATTCTATCAGTCTGTAAGTAATTTGTTTGTTAATTACAGAAATATCCAAAAATTGACCCCAACTTTCCTCCACTTATATTTACATGCAGCCATGCTACCAAAAGTAGGGGAAAATAGGTTCATAGGTGGCTACTGGGCTATTGAAGGTATTTATAAGCCTAGCCGTGTGTACCCAATATAATACTAGAGAAACCCAATATAAAGGAGCTTGCCAAAACTTGAGATCTTAGTTAGCAATGACTGTCCATATCTAGGAGGGTCATAGCTGAAATCCCTGGCAAGAATGTACAGTTTCCCATCCAATCATCCAGGCTGCATAACTATAGAGGTAATTCCACTGGAGGTTGCAAATCAAGAGGCATTTGCAGAGCAGCAGTCGATCTGAACTGACCTCTGCTGAACAAGCTGAGTTAATAAAAGTCAAGACAAATACCCTTGACTTGGAGATAATTGATCTGTTTCATCTGAAAGGCAGCAAACCAGATAAAAATAACTTATCCCTATCCAAGCATACACTAATGCCATATCCCCTGCAGCTCAGCAAATGCCTCCTGATTTACAACCTCCAGTGGAATTACTTCTACAGTCCAGGCCTCCACAGTTCTATTCTCCCCCTTAGTCTTATTCTGTCTGGGGGCAGTTATACAGAAGGTAAGGCCCTCGTAGACAAAATGACAGAAGATATGAAAGGAGATAAAGACATTATTCTGACAGGATTATTAGAGAGGGTACCAAAACTGTATCAGAGGTCAGTTCAGAAGCAGACCTAATTCTCCCTGCAGGGAAAGGATAAGAAAAAAATAAGGTCACAGGATGAAGTCAGACTGATAAGGGTGCAGATAGAATTGAGTTCTCTGTTCCAAAATTTCTAGAACCAAAAATTCTCACTGCCTCCTGGCTTTCCTCCTGCACCTGGGGTGTCCACTATTCCTACCCTCTTTGACAACAGTGCATCCAGTAACAACGGACTATTTATTTTCTGATTCCTCTCAGGCTACCAAGGTAAAAATAAAATTCTGATGTGGTTACTGATTCAAAGATTAATGTGCCATAAAGGTAAGAGTAAACACAGTTTCCAAAGATGACTCCTCAACGGGAGATTCTAAATGTTCTGTCAGAATTGTCGATACTGCCTTGTTAGAAAGGATAGAGAAAAACAAATTCTATTTGGATATCTTAATCCCTAATGGAAGAGCTGATAGGTTCTACTTTGAAGGAAGTGTGGAAAACAACCTAAAACATGAGATTTTGTTAGACTCAGGAGCTGAAGTAACTAATATACAAGGGCTTTTGTAATAAGCTGAGCAGAGCATTAAACAATTCTGAGACTGAAAATCTTACCCAGTGGCCTGCAGGTTACAGGCTACACCAAAGAAAACAAACACACTTAAGGGAGGTATGGCTAAAGCAAAAGCTTGAGAAAATGGAAGTCAGCCATCCAATATATGTCAACAGGAAACCAGGAGATAATTTCTTGAAAGCTCTTGGAAAGTTTTAAGTTTCATAAGCAATTAGAGTCGTGCTAGTTGGATAGAGCTGATGTTATGATTAAAGTGATATTTGCAAGGTTTGATGTACTGGATGTGTGACTGTTTGGAAACTCTGAAGATCTAACCCTGTGGACGCAGATGGCACATGCGGTTTGTGTGTCAATGCCAGATGTAGGAATATATGAAATAAATGCCTGTAGTTTTGACATTCTTTTCTCAAGAAGTTAACCGTTATCTCGAAAAGTCATCCAAACACTGACATAGCAGTACCACGTACTGAGCCCACTATTTCCCATGTGAAAAATGCAAAGGAAACTTCTTTAGATCATGACTCATTGCTTTGTAGAATGCAGTCAGAGGGAAATGAAATTTGTGTGTTTGTTAAGGCAGAAGGTTTGCAACTACAATGACCTGTTTTGTGCTTGGGTTATGTGATTTGCCTTATGAGTGAGTTACAGAATGCTAAACTTCTTAACTGGCTACTTCATTCTACAACTCACTTTACTATACACTGGCCATATTTTCACTAACCTTCACCTTTCCCTCAAAACTAAATTAGAACAATCTTACAATAAAATACAATCTTACAATAAAATTGCACATGTCACTGCAAGCAATAATGCTAAATCATACCATCGCAAAGCCTTAAAAAACACTCCACTAGAATGAACTAACACAATACCTATCCATACCCTACGTGGTAAAATCCATAACATTATTCACAAACCCCAAAACTGTTCCACAGTGCAAAACCTGGTTAAGACATTCTCCCCCTGCAGGCCTCTATGATCAATGAACAAGCTTTTTCTATTCCAAATTAAAACAAGGCACTGGACAGGCAGGTCACTGCACTTACCACTTCATTGTCAAAATATGAAACTCTTAGCAACCACACCTACAAAAATTCAAAACTCTCCTGAAACAACTCTGCAGCAACTTGTTGCTTTGGTTATGGGCAACCCTCAGATAATTTCTACTCATACTAGTAACGATCGTAAGTAACCCCCGATTCTGCTCACCATTTATTCCTCACTTCACAAATTAGACTATCACCTCAGCAGAACTTTCTTCAAAACTGTCTGTAGCACTGACTCTGCTTCCATATCTACTTGACTTTGCTGCTACTGCTTGTTTAGTTACAAAATTATTCTCTAATAAATCTCCTGACACTACTTTTCAGCCAATAACACTAATTTAAACTTGCTATCTCCCTTAAGCCGTTGTAAATAGGAATTATTAAAAGCACAGTGTAAACCAATACCTCCTTCCCATACTATGTGATTATGCTGTTATGTATCATGTTTACTTGGAGCTTTTCTCTCAGGTCATGCAATGAAAATCGACTACTGCTGCCCAGTCAGACTTTCCATCAACAAAAACAAAATAAAATAAAAGTGCAATAAATAGACAAAGACCTATTGTAAGATTTGTTAAAAAGTCAGAGTTGCTAAAAGATGCTCAAAACCATAATGGAAACTTGAACAGTGTATGTGCTTCAGTCTTTCAGATAGGACAAAAGACATTGCAGCATCATATACAGGTGGTAAGGGGTCTAACTCACCTCATACACAGGTCTAGATGTCTTGATATGCCTTGATATATATGCGGATCTTATCAGCATACATTTTGTGGTCATATATAGTGTAACTCCACAAGTTCTGAGGTCAGGGTAGAATGCCCCATGTATACCAAATAGTGGCTAAAACTACTATAGTAATTCCAACCAACATAGGAGAATTATTTTTAAGGGATAATATTGAGCAAGGTCAGGAAATGCCTTTTCAAACTGCACTCTTTGTTTTAGCAAACATTGTAAAAGCATGGGATTAAATTAAACTAAACACTCTGCCCAGACACAAGCTCTAGAGTAATCCATGTCTTGGTACACAACCAAACAGCAAACTCCAGCTCTGTAAAAGAGGAGTCTTTCTATAATTTGGAAATAGCTGTTCTGGTCATTGGTGAGTTACCTGAAAGTCTCTCACAAAACAATGAAACAAATGAAGAAATCAGATAGCTGTCAAATGGTTTAATCCCACTGCAGATAATCTGTCCTGTTGATAAAATGATGGAGAGCAGTATTATAAAGCAGGTGAATGCTGTGTACAACTCTCTAATCTGGCCTGTTCTCAAACCCACAAGTAAATAGAGGCTCACATCAGACTACTCAAAACTAAATTAACAGGCGCCACTATCTCACTCGTGGCCCATGACATGTCTGCACTACAGGGCGGCACAGTGGTGCAGTGGTTAACATTGTCACCTCACAGCAAGAGGTTCTCCGGTTCGATTCTCGGTTGGGGTGCCTTCTGTGTGGAGTTTGCATGTTCTCCCTGTGTTCGCGTGGGTTTCCTCCGGGTACTCCGGTTTCCTCCCACATTCCAAAGACATGCATCTGGAGCATTTCTCCCCGGGCCTCCGCTGAAAACAGGCTCTGTGGAACCTAGTCAGACATTCCCGGTCAACAAATGTTAAATAAAAATAAATAAAATAAATAAATACAGTTTGGCTAGGGTTAATGGTACAAAATATTTCACGATAATGGATATCTCAAATGGATTCTGGATCCAGAAGGCCCATTCCCCAAGACCAGAAGAAACTGACTCTCATAGTTTGTGGAAAACAGTTCACTTGGAATAGGTGTCCTTCTGGATACCTCATCTTACTCAGATTTTAGTATCTCCTTGTACAAGGCCATGCCTAATCTAGAAAGTAGAGGGAATCTGATTTAGGTTCATGATGTACTAATTAAATGTAACACTTTTGAGGAGCATTTTGCTGAAGTAATATATGTGTGTTAAACCAGCAAAAGTAAAAAAAGGCCAAGTCCAAACTATCAGAAAAGGACAGTTGTTCAGAAATAGTTAAGTACCTAGGGTATGGAATTGAACAAGATAGGCTATACCTTCAAAACAGTAAAACACAGGCTATTCAGCATTTCAACCCTCCAAAAGAAAAAAAAAAAAACTTTTTCAAGGTTTCTTTATATACTTTAGACATAGTATATGCATATTCTGTACTTACTAGAAATAAGCCTAAAACAAACTTTAAAAACAAACCACACTGGTCAAATCCTAACCTTAATAGGATGGGTCCCTGTCGGTTGATAGAGTTTTCAAAAACTAGAACCCTATATGGTCAAGACCATATGATCGAGTTTTTGAAAACTCAAAGCTTTTGAATGGAGATTGCCGTACATCGAGGATCAGGAAATTTACCCTTTTCCTCACTGTAGTGCAATCTCAGAGTTGGTATATATAATTTGCATGGGATGTGAGGGGCAAAAGGTAGATTTTTGTGGATTTTTTCTTTTTTTTTTCCCCTTAATATTTGAGTTTTTGGAAACTAAGTCTTATGGCCTCTTTGATATTTTTTTCCAGTTTCCAAACAGTTGATCACCTAACATATACCCAACAGGATATATAACAAAAGGAAAAATATAACATCCAAAATCTGCAACTCCCATAATGATAGGAGCTCTCTAATTAATCTAAATGGAAACTTGGAGGACTATTTAAGTCCAACAAGGCCAGTTACTAGGTCAAGATAGCCTCACAGGCTAAAGTGGCTACATATTGGTGGAATACTTTATGGTCTGCACAATGAATGTGTACACACTACCACTTTCCTACACAATACTTCTCCTCCGCCTGAGAAACAAGTTGACATATGTCATCATTACTACTTTGCCTTTCAGCTTCTTCAGTGCCTCACTTGCTACTTGAACCTAGTCACCTTGGTTGTAGTCTGAGCTTCATTCCTCTGTGCAATAGAACTTACAGAACCTTTTTGTTTGTTTTAATTAAAAAAAATGTCACTGCTTGACCTTTCTTTTTTCTTTAAGTGACTTGCTGACCATCAGACACCAGTAGTCAAAGTCCAGAGTGGAGCAGCAGAGCATATGCCATTGATTCTTTAACATTTTCTTTACTTCCTGACGCTTTATGCAGTATGTTATTGTGACTGATACCCATTCTGATAATGGGAGTGACTAATTCTTATAGAGCAGCAAGTCCCTCCTATCTTGAACAAATGTACTCTGTTTAGTTGAGGACAAGGTAGACCATATCTACTCTTAAAACTTCAGGCATGTTAGAATGGATAGTTCTGACCTGCAAGAACTGAGTCTTTTAATAATGTAAGCAGGACTGGATTCATTCTGAAATCCAGATTTGTCACAAAATGTACTTTTCCTCTTAATGTTAGTAAAGCAATCATACTTCATAGACCTAGAAATAACCTGTCCTGCTGTGATCGCACATTCTCTTACCTCATTCCAAACTTCTGAGATGATCTCCTTAACAATGTTAAGAATTCTCATTCTGTAAAGAATTTAGAGAAAAGACTGCTACAACACCAAGTAAACAAGTTATATGTTTATATTTTAGACTGTTTTCTTGCAACAGAATAGAGTTATTTGTAATGTTTCCACTAACTCCTGGCTGTTCTCTCTGAGCATAAATCCTGACAGAAACTAGCCAGACCAGTTTCAGTACAACATTGCTGATGTAGTCCCAATCATGATACTCTAAAAAATGAACAAATTACACCAGAAAATGTACATTGCAGCGTACTTCTACAGTCAAATATAAACAAATGAATTAGAAAAAAAGAATGTTCTGGGCCATACTATACTTACATCTTTGGAAGTCATTTATCTAGTGTTTTCATGACTGATGCTTTCACTTTCATACATTATTAATCCATAATCAGAATGTTGCCCATCTATAAGGACTATTTACTAAATGCCATTTCTGATTCCTGCTTTTCCTTGGGCCTTATTATCATACCTCTGTGTCTTATATTTTTAGAAATTGGAAGGAAAAACAAATCATCTGACTCTGTATAGGACACTTGTAGAGGGAGAACATAACTGTGCTGCTTCACAGGACAGAGACTACCATATAAAGGAAACATTATAAGAATTGTGTAAATATGGATAGCGCAGCGGTCAGCAGTTTGCATTGTCGCCTCACAGCAAGAGGTTCTCTGGTTTGATTCTCAGCTGAGGTGCCTTCTGTGTGGAGTCTGCATGTCCTCCTTTCATTCATGTGGGTTTCCTCCAGGTGCTCTGGTTTCCTCCCACATCACAAAGACATGCGTTTGGAGCATTTCTCCCTGGGCCTTCTCTGAAAATTAGCTAATTTCAAGTTGGAGTTTCCAGGTAAACAAATGTTAAATAAAATAAAATAAATAAAATTGCCTTCCCTTCCCAAACATTCATGAAAAACATGTAGGAAGCCATTGTCAGGATAGGTACTAATGTGGCCATTACAGCCCTCCATGGGTGTCTTATCATTCTTTCTCACTACTGTTGTACTCTTATCTTGTGTCAGTGAACAGAAGAGTCATTTTCTTCATGAAGCAAAAAATGGAGAAGCTCGAGCAGGATAAAAGTCCACTGTTTCAAACATCACTGGTTCTGTCTTCCTTTGTGGAACATACTTGATATGATTAAGATCCCAATAGATTTCTGATAGCCTCTTCTTCATTTGCTATTGGTGGTAGCTGTTCATTTTAAAGAACAAAAAAAATTCATAATTGCCTTCATTATGTGGTGATACCTTAAACCTCTTGCATCAGAGGTCTCATGGGATATATGCAAATCATCCTTTGAGGATATCAGTGTTTCAGCTAAATAGCAATTTTGAATGCCCATGACGTTTTCTTATACTTTCATTTTTAAGTCTCTTTATAGACAATTTCAGAAGATTAAAGCCAAACCACCCCTAGCTGTGGACATGCATGTTTCTGCCTTCTTATGACATCATCAGCACACCATAAGAGGAATAATTCACCTTTGGAAACACAGGGTTGTCATACCTAGCTGATATCCCTAAACATTAGGGTGTCTACAAAATATCCCAACTAACTAACTAAAACAAAGGGTAAAAAGGTCACATAGATAACCAACTGGTTAAAAAACACAAAAAGAAAAATCTAGCAAAGCTAGACTTCTGACTGTGTGATACCTTAAACCTCTTGGATCAGAGGCCTCATGGGATATATGCAAATCACGCTTTAAGGATATCCTGTGAGACCTCTGATGTAAGAGGTTTAAGGTATCACACAGTTAGAAGTCTAGCTTTGCTAGATTTTTCTTTTTATGATTTTTAACCAGTTGGTTATCTGTGTGACCTTTTTACTCTTTGTTTTAGTTTATGTGGTGACAAAAGTCATTGCCACTGTATTATCTGTATATCACTCTCTCTGTTGTCATAGGAAAGGACAATCCTGACTCATCTTTCCAGCATCATTGTGAGCAACATTAGAGAATCTTCCTTCAGGCAAGTAAAGTAAATTAGAGGGATTACATTATATACTTCTTCATTATATTCTTCTTCATTATATTGTCTTCACTAGTGGAACTTCCCCAATGCATATATGTTAGGCTACTTCTGTAACATGAAGCCACTAATTAGGGTATCTTGCTATTTAATGACTTGCACGTCCATGTCACATCATTCTACTTACATCCCTCAGACTCGCCTTCTTTGCTTCCTTATAAGATAAACAGGTTAAATCAAGGATTGCAAAGAGTCCTCAGTCTTTTTAACCACATTTAGGCAGATTCTGTGTAAACAAACAGAAATCCCAGAGTACTCCGCAAGCTGTGTAGGTTATTCCTTGGTTGGGAATGGTCAGAGAGTGACAGTGTCATCTCTTGCCTTGTTGGTCTAAAAAATTGATAATTTGAAGCAGCAGAAGGGTTTTGTTCAATGTTATTGCTTAAATCATGTTTTTGATGAGATGCATCATTTAGTATCATCACTTGGGAGATATGTTGTACAAAAGTCAACTGTTAGGATTTCCAAAATGTGGCTGTTTATAACCTAATGTGTGTGCATGCAGCAGAGACAGCATACAAAGATGCAGGTGCTCACAATTGTGTCTTATATAGTTTTATCCTGAACATGATCTAGAACAAGTTATATGTGAGCAAGCTAACCATGTAAGAACTAAAATCAATAGTTTTATTGTTGTCATTGCTATATCAGACTGATAGAGCCAGATACATAAGTAAAATAGATGATGATGATGCCACAATTTGAGTCTGACCTTTGTCCTGCCATCCGTTTACTTCACATTAAATGAATGATTGAATGGGTAAATAAATTGCTAAATAGATAAACTACACAACATAGAATAATTCTTCCAGACTATATAAAGGAGAATCACTGCTGGATAGAGGTTACATTACTTCCTCTATACACTGTTACACAAGTTTCCATTTCTAAACTAATGTCCCCCCAAACTTGGGCCACCTTCTCAAATTTAAGAAGAGACACTATTTTCTTTCCTTTTTTTGTCTTTTATTGATAACCAGTGAAACAGAACTTTTATGAGATAATCCTATCAGCTACCCCTTCCTTCCCCCACATAAACATATGACATTCCCTACGACTCCACACATGCTCATAGCTGAGAGGAAATGCCAAATGTACCTGTCATACTCTGCTTTGTTCCAAGATGCTTTGCCCTTGCTATCCTGATGTAGAGCTACCACATTTACAGATTCTGCAAGTAATGTGAGACACACACACACACACACACACACACACACACAGACACTTTCTATTTTCCAGTTACATTTAGTGTACACAAACAATACATTTAAATAATAAAATCCAACTTGCAAATATAACACTAAATATCATTTCAGAATTTCATTTTTTTCTGCTTTACCTTAGTCATGAAACCCAACAAAAGTGAATGCTCGCAAGGAGATAAATCACATAAGAATTTTCTTGGTTTTATAATTAATGTTTTTTTCTTTCCATGGATTAGTGCTGCATGACATTAAATGACAGAAATAGAACATTTCATAACCTCCTAAACATCTCCCCCACAGTTGAAATCACTTGTAAATTAAATACCATTTCCTTCTATCTACATGTTAGGAAAAATGCACTTTTGTATTAAAAAAAAATAAAGAAAACTCCAAACATACATGCTGTTAAGAAAATTACTATAACTAAGAACAACAGAAAATGACCTCGTAGTGATGTGATACTGCCTCAGTTAAGTAACGACCGAGTAAAATATAAATCCTTTAATATGTATTAAATTGCAAAAAAAAAGTCAAGAGCTTTCATCCTAACAACCATGACTTCATCAGAAAATTACTATTATTATATTTACACATTTACTAAAAATACTAATGCCAATCCTAAAGAGAAAACTCAGCTGATTGACTGGTGACTATTATGCAACATTATAGACCCTAGTTCTCGTCTCTTTTATAGGTTCATAGGTAGGTACTAGGCTATTGACCTTAGTGCCTATATAAGCATAGCCAAAAAGGTACCCTGGCTTTCGCCACCCAAGAAAATTGTTTTCCTGTGCCCCTGTCGAGCAGAGCCACAGAGGTGATTCCCGGGGAGAATTTCCTATTTCCCATCCAATCTTCAAGATTTCTCTTGAAGAGTGCTAATGTGGAGCTTTGTTTGATATAGATAGGTAGTTTGTTCCAGAGTATGGGAAGTCTCTGGGACAGGAATCTATCCCTCCAGCATGTTCTGTTTATTGTTGTGACAAGGTTTAGGTACCTAGAGCATGTAGCAAGGAGGGATTGGGATTTCTTTAAGTGGAGCATGTCCAACTGCTCTGGGTTTGACATAGCTTTGTATATTAGATAGAGATCGCCTCTGACTAGGCGATAAGCCACGGAGTAAAGCTGGAGTTTTTTGAGACGGTCTGCATAGGGCATCTGTTTGAGGCTGGTAATCCTCTTTGTGAGGTATTTCTTTGGCCTTTCCAATTATTGTAGATGTCTTGTGAGGTACATACCAAAAGGGGCGTTGTACTCTATAATGGGTTTAATGAGTGATAAGTAGAGGGGAACAATGACCTCTTTTTTCCTGGATGAGAAACCTTTTATGATGAGGTGTGCCACATAGAAGGATTTCCTGACTACTGTGGCAATGTGATTATCAAAGGAAAGACTATTGTCCACCTGTGCCCCCAGGTCTCTTATCACACTTGCGGTGTTAAGTAGACTTCCACGTATGTGGTAGCTCATGGGTACAGAGTTTTTACCAAAGAGGATGACAATGCACTTTTTGGCATTGAGCTTGAGGCCATGGCTTTGACACCAGGCATCTCTGTCCGTGAGGTCCTTTTGTAGGATGTCCACATCGTTAGGAGTTTCGATTATGGCTCCTAGTTTGCAGTCATCTGTGAACTTCATTAGCCAAAGACCTTCTGTGTTAGCTTGTACTTCAGAAAAGTAGATACCAAACAGGAGAGGACCCACGACTGAACCCTGTGGTACTCCACTTATCACCAGTCTGAAGTCGGATTTGGAGTCTGCTACTTTCACAGTGTGGGTTTTGTCAGTGAGCCAGTTGGCAACCCATATCGTGACACAGGGATTTATACTTAGTTTAGTGAGTTTATCTATAATTCCAGCGTGGGGGATGGTGTCAAAAGCCTCAGCGAGATCTAGATAGGCTGTGTGAACCACCTTACCGTCATCTACAGCTTTGTTGACTGCTTCAAAGAAGTCTGTCAGGTTTAGGAGACATGATCTGCCTTTTACAGACCCAAACTGGGTGGGGTCCAGAGTTTGGAGATTACCAATGTCTTTGTGTATAAGATCCGTGATGATACGTTCCTTGGCCTTGCAGACCAGACTTGTTAGGCTAATGGGGCAGTAGTTCCCGGGGTCTTTGATGGCTCCTCCTTTATGGAGTGGGATAACCGTCGCTGTGCGCCATACAGTGGGCACAAAGCCTGAGGTGAGGCTATGATTGAACATGGTGCTTAGGCAGGGTGCCAGTTCATTCTGCAGTTCGTGTAGAACGCAGCCTGGGATGTTGTCGGTTCCTATGGATGCTGTGCAGCCGTGATTACAGGAACTTTGTATTTTTCTGGTTTAGAGATGAGCCCTTTAAGGGGTGAGGGGGGGGGGTAAAGTTAGCACTGAACCTATCTGCCAGGATGTTGGCATTATCAGTTGGTTCTGTATATTTAGTGCCATTGTGCTGTAACTCAGAGCAGATCTGAGTGTTGCCATTGAGATTCTTGACATAGCTATAGAATGCTTTGTGGCTGTCTTTAGAATCAGTGGTGATTTTGTTTTCGTAACTAGCTTTGGAGGATTTTATGAGGGATCTCAGCTTCTTACTGAGGCTGACCATGGAGTTCCTCCAGTCATGGGATTTTACTCTTTTTTGCAACAGTTTCTTTCTTCTGTTATATAGTTTGTTTAAAGTGGGGACCACCAGATTGGCTTCCTTTTTTGGAGGATACCATCTTGGTTCTGTTAGGGATAGCACGATCCATGCACTCGTGTAAGGGTTTATAAAGTGCATTTATGTAGGATTCAGCAGTCGTACCTCTGTTGTCCGTCTGCATGGGTGTTGTGAAGTTTGCCACTTCTGTCTTAAGAAGAGTGAAGTTGGGTTTGGAGAAATTTTTTATGGTGGTTTCCCTAATGGGGTTGGGGGTGGGATGTGGATGTGTAGGGTGATCAGCTTGTTGTCGGATCTGACCAACAAGAAATTGACCACTGGTGTGAAACTCCGGTCGCCCATGTTGGTAATGACCAGGTCTAGGATATTGCTGCCCCTGGTAGGGGTGTGGATAAGTTGATCCAAGGCATCGGAATTTATGAATTCCAGAAAATGTTGAGCAAAAGAGTTGGTAGGGGAAGTTGAAATCACCCATTATTAGGGTGCTAGATTGTACCCTAATATTTTCCAGTGCATCAAGAAATGAGGAGTGGGAATCCTGGAGCATGGTGGGGGGTCTGTAGCAAGTTACAATTTGGATTGGAGTCTTGTCCGGAGTTAGTTGCACTTGGATAATCTTGGCTGCATTATGCTAAGCAACTAGCCTAGAGGTTGGATATCCTTAATGAATATGGACACGCCTCTGCCTTTACTGTTTTGGTCCAGGTGTGGTATGAATTATAGCCTGGTAATGCAGAGGTGCTCTCTAGATCCTTGAACCAGGTCTCTGTCACTGCACAGATGTTGATGTTCTCCATTTTACGGAGTGCTTCGAGTGAATGCATTTTGAGGTTTAGACTTCTAGCGTTGAGTAGCAAGATTTTGCTTGCTTGTACCTGTTAAGGCGGTGAATTTGTCATTTTAAACCTTGCCTAAAAAAGGCACTATAGGGGTGGCAAGAGCCTTAGCCAGTATCCGGAATCCCAAGGGCGACAGGTGCAGGACATCTCTGGCAAAGCATCGTGGTCTGTCGATCATGTCATCCCAGGCAGACAAATACTGGATCCCCTTAGAATGACCAGAAACTTAGCCATTGTTGAAGTCAATCATTTTGTCCTTGTACTGTGGTATAATTCTGGGTGATGGCAGAATGCTACTCAGGGCTAGGGTCATACCTGCCTGGGCTGCAAGATCGGAGAGCTCCTCCATGTCTCTTTTCATATAGTCCAGGAAGGTACAGCTCAGGTCATTCACACCAGCATGGACAATGACAGAGTTATATTTGTATTTGTTGTGGAGTGACCTGAGTGAGTACATTATATGGTGGATCCTGGCACCCGACAGGCAGCTGACAGTAACTTTCTCCTTCTTTAGCCTGGTGAGTGGAACATCAGTGTGCCTGACTATAGAGTCAACTATGACTAGGGTGTTGGGTACGTTGTTATGCCTTATGGGCTGTGGTTGAGTGGCATACTGAGTTTGTGGGCTATGTGTCATTTGGGTCGTATTCAGGGGTGGAGGTTGCTTGCATTTCTGCTTTGGAGGTCACTGTTGCTTGAGCAGATTTTTATTGAGAACCTCCGTGAATGTAGGTGCGTGTTTCGTGTTCCTGTGTGTGTGTTTTGGTGGTTTAGGTTTTGAGGGGCTATGTGATGAGTGTGATGTGGTGCAAGTGTTTACCTTCTTCTCTTGACTGTCTAGTCCAGTCTTGGGTGAAGAGAGCTTTGCTTCCAGTTTGGCTATATAAGTGCATTTCTCATAGGTTTTAGTGTTGGGTGGTAGGAGGAGAGGGTTGTCTGTGTACATGAGGCAATTACTGCATTGCCCCAAGATGGCCAGATTCATCAGATAGACAGGAGAAAACACCGGGAGCTGACCCGTAGACATGCCTGGATAGGTGCTTATTTATTAAGTACTAACAACTGTTGTCCTCTAGACAAGTGAGGAAATTGAGTAGTAATTTATAGCTTATTTCGTGCTTACAACGAGTTCTGAATAAGTGCTGAGCTCAAAGAAACAGATTTTAGTGCTAAAACTAAAAAACTGGCTAGTTCTAAGGGAAAATTTGAAGAACAGAATTTATGGCTTTCTCCTACCCAAGACATCATCTTCCCGGTAAAAAAAAAAGACTGCAGTGCAAGAAAGTACTTGGTTATCCACAGAACTAAAAACATTACTAAAAAGACAAACAGGGCTTGGAAAGACATGAAGCAACGCCCTGACATCAATGCCAAGTTATCCATTTATCTTCAACTACAACTAACCATCAAGATTAGCATTCTTGTATCTAACCTTCTTAGTTATGTAAACTCCATATTGCTACTTAGGGCAATCTAAAACTTTCTGGAAATCAGTAAGATCATTAGCTGGTAATAAGATAATTCCTAAAACATCTCAGGAAGCATTTCTCAACAACAATTGCTTAAATTTATGTATTGACTTCTTGGTCTGTCACTCCACATTCCACAACCAAACTGTACCATATCTATATGGCCACACCTAATCCATTTTTTTACAAACTGATTCCTAACTATCCCTTCTGTATTAAAAACAACAGCTCTTAATTTGTTTCCTGAATGTATAAAACAAGGTTGTGATCATAGTTTTTGCACTCATGAATACAAAGTCTTAAACATAGAGAGCAGTGTTCTAAGCATACCATAACATCTACCTTTAACTCCTCACTAACTATATGAATTGTACCACATAGCTTTAAACATATGAAAAATTGGTCCATTCCCAGAATCTTAAAACATTACATTCTTGAGAAAATTATTTATAGTCAAGTCCTTGAATGTGTAAACAAACATTCTGACACATAAGCAACATGGTTTCTCATTAGAGTTCTTCAGAATTACTGCAGTTTACTGATTGGAGTCTTATAGACTATTTACTGATTGGAGTCTTATAGACTATGACAATTGGCTATTTCCTGGTGTGGTTCAGCTGACCACATTACTTAACATGCTTAGAGACTGTGGTTTCTCATATGCAGTTCTAAAATGGTTCTCTGCCTACCTAAATAATATGATATTTCAGATTAAAAACATGACCACTCTATGAGGTATCACCTCCTTCTGTCATGGTGTGCCCACTGGATATACTTGGGCACCTGCTGTTTTTTTTGTCTTTTCAATAACTCTTTCTCCATGTATGTGTAGATGCATTACTCAACACCAATACATCTACTAACACTTGAAAAAAAAACTTGCATAATGATTTTCTCTTGACTAGAAACTTTGATTAACTTAACTATAAATCCTACAGAAACTGCAGTAATGCCCTTTGGCTGTACAAAATGTTTAGTTCCTAGTCATGCACTTTTATCAAAGTCTTCACAAGGAAACCTCTTTGTGCTAATCAAAGTCAAAAGCATCTAGTTTAATGGTTGACTTAACATTTAACATTTTCACAGCAAACAGAAAAGACAGTTTCATTGGTTAACCAATTTATTTGACTTTTATCAGAGTTCTAATTTAACATTAGAAGAACAGAAGAAATTTGTCATTAAATTTTCTAAATGTTTATGTGACCTTCCTGCTCTGGGCCAGTAATCAAGGAGCCTTTTTTTTGTTACGCACCTTTATTGAATCATCAACAAAAGTAATCAAATTGTATTAAATTAACATTAACAAACATTATACTTCACATATATTGCAATGTATCATATAACCTATGCACGTATCATTACATAAATTATTCAGTTCCTGCCCCTCTTTTTTAAACAAGAAACATCTTTATTAAACCATCACTTATGACAAAAGCAATCATATAGTTATATAAATGAAAATGAACCACACCAACACAACATATAAATGAAAATGGACCACACCAACACAACCTTAGTTGCAAGCATTTTACATCACAAACCATACTGGCATACTCCCAGTTGTAAACATTATACATCACTTATAATCTACTCAATCATTTTCAGTCAAACATTATATAGCTCATTTAAGTCCTGCATTCTTTTAAACCTCATTCCTCCTCTGTATGTACTGTTCACACATTTCCCATTTCTTTCATATGTAGTTTGCTCCTACCCTTTCTGAAGATCTCAATTCCACTTGTTTTGTCTCTATTACTATATTCACTACTTTTAATATAGTTGGTTTAGATTTTCATTTCCATTTTCTAGTAATTGCTTTTTTGGCAGCCACCATAATTAGAGACAGCAAGGCCTTACCATGTCTAGGCAATTCCAATTCTGTATCATAGCTCGGAAAAATCATCTCCCTCGTCACACCAAGTTGCCCACCCAGCATGTCCAACAGTACATCCTTAATCCTCACCACAGACACTGGAGAGGGATGTTCATTTGTAACAAAAGTAGATACACACAGCATTTCCTGATGCAGCTCTGTGCACCAGGGACAATTTCCCTTAAGAGCACACAGGGAACACACTCAGTCCAGTCTGAGTACTGGATTTTTCTGTGTCTCTCCAGCCCCCCCCCCCCCCCCAATAAGACTCACCTCTGATAGAGCTGTAGAGCTGAGTCCTCAGCCAAGTGTTCCAAGCCAAGGCATCCACTACCCTCTCTGTGAAACCAGTGCTCTGTGTCCCTGCTTCAAGTAGCTGTCACACACACTCTTTGAGATTTGATTTTTGCACGCGCGCGTGCACACACACACACACACACACAGCCTGGCACAGATTTACCAGTTATGCCACTCTGCCCAGATTATAAAGTAGGTACTGCTACCAGAACACTCCAAAGCCAGCTTCTCTAAGGCTCTTACAATGGTACTCAATTATACTGACTAAATTAATACTAATACAAATGGTAGTGTTTCACCAATGCAACAAAGTGTTCAAGAGCGGTCACAATGTCACCAAATAAATATAAGTACTCTCAGAGATTAAACCATTCTCTGAAAGATTGGTCAAAATGAAAAGTTGAAATGTATTTAGAGAATAAATAATAAAATCATGCAAATTCTAAATATCTATTATAATAAATACCAACATTTCAATCATAAGAAATAGTAAAAATAACATTGATGGATAGATTCACACAGATACAGAAAAACAGTACTTAACTGACTTCACTATATTTTCCTGACTGATCTAAAGAATTACTATTCCCTGGTTACTTACTAAAGCAAGGCATGATTAAGTCGGTGAGTGGTCTTCCTTCTCAGATTTCAAATACAGACTTCCCTTTGACTTCTGTCTTATCTAGTATTAAAACATAATTTCAGGGCTGGGTTACAGAACAACATCACATACATCTGGTCATCTAATTCTGGTTCCCACTCTACCCCTTTACTAGAAACTGAACTAGAATGTAGCACATATGTTTTACCATACACACAGACAGAGGTTTGCAGAGATGTTTTAGCATCCGGAAGCTATAAAACCATTTCAAAACTTCAACCCTTCAAGGGTAACAATTAGTTCACCCCTAAGAACAAAACAATAGGATTCCTAGTCCTGGTTTTCACAAACATTTCATCTGTGGCTACAGTCAGAACTATAGGATACAATCTTTATGGCCTAAACCAGGTAATTTAATTTTAGATTATTTTTCAAAGTTAGCTGGACTGAGATTAGCCTCTTCTCTTCGAGTATCCCCTGCTACAGTATATTCATTTAAACAGTTACAATACAGTCTGACATACAGGTGTATTTCTTTTCTGCCCAGCAGGGCCCACTGTTGGTACTTTTTTAACACAAGCAGCTTTACAAATATATTTTCAACACAAGCATCTGTACAAGTCAGTTTGATATATAAATGACATGTACTTCTTTACAATGCTCCAGCTTGCTATGCTGGCATATGTTACACATCCACTGCCCTACTTCTCCTGCCATTGCTGACAATAACTCCCATCATTGCAGTTTATCAGGATAATTATTGTTGCCTCCACCTTAGTGCCTTTTTAGGCATGGTCTCAAAAACAAACTTTTCAACATGAAATTTGTCGGTCATAACAACATAAGGGTCATGCTGCTAAATGCTAGTAGTTTAAACCAAAAACTGCACACGCTGGAAGCATTTATATCACAGAAGATGTAGATGTCTGTGCATTAAGAGGAACCAGGTTCAAGACCTCAGAGAGTATCTCAGCCTTGCAAGGCTACAATGCCTTCCATACCTTCAGACCACAACATGAACATGTGATAACCGAAGAAGGCAGTGTTTCCAACTCTATTAGACATAAATTCACCTCCTGCCTAGTTAGACTGGACAACTCCGTGGAGTTACTCCAAGATTAGATTCGTGGAGTTACTCCAAGATTAGATTATGGCGGGTACGATCACCCCTTTATGTCATAGCCAGTTATAGATCCCCCACCATAGGTCATGAAGCACATGACGCCTGTTTCACTAAATTGGAGACAATCCAAATATTACTGAACACTCTGGTTATGGGGGATTTCAGTTATCCCACCATTAACTGGAAATCTTATGCTAGCCCTAACTCACTAGCGCAAAAGTTCCTTGACTTTGTTAACTCAAATGCCCTAGAACAAATTGTTAATACCACGACAAGAGGAACAAACATACTAGATATAGTCCAAAGATATCAAAAGATGCACTACCACAGCTGTCGGTCCCTCATTAGTTAAATCTGACCACAGATTAGTCACCTTCAAGCTGACACTAACACTAGAACTCACAGTAGACAAAATCAAGCTAAAAAACTTCGCCAAGGCAAACAATACCCTCTTAATGAAGGTATAAATGCATTCCATGCCCCACCTCCAGCTGGAAGTGGTATCTGCACTGAAGCTTACACTACAGCCTTGTACAATCACTTACATAAGTGCATAGACTCTGTTGTACCAGAAAGAACCAAAGCCAGAAACCTAAGTAAAAACAAGCCTTAATGGTGGACATCCAGCATCAACAAACTTTAAAATAAATGCAAAAGGTCGCTGTTCAAGAGAACAAAAGTGAGACTTCAGCAATGGAAAAGCACCCTTTTTCTTCTTTCAGCTTTTCCCAGTTAGGGGTTGTGACAGCGAATCATCTGTCCACTCATGATTGGCAGTGGAGTGTTATGGTGTCGAGTTGCCAGCCCGGCGCCCAACCTTCCACAGAAGGCACACACATGCACCCACTCATGCCTAAGGCCAATTTAGAGTGTCCAATCCACCT
Source organism: Protopterus annectens (assembly GCF_019279795.1). Taxonomy (NCBI): domain Eukaryota; kingdom Metazoa; phylum Chordata; order Ceratodontiformes; family Protopteridae; genus Protopterus; species Protopterus annectens. The sequence continues at coordinate 893,871,447 of NC_056734.1, forward strand.
ACAGCATGTCTTTGGGATGTGGGAGGAAACCGGAGCACCCAGAGGAAACCCACGTGTCCACAGGGAGGACATGCAGACTCTGAACAGAAGGCACCCCAGCCGAGGATCGACCCAGAGAGCCACTTGCTGTGAGGTGGCAACGCTAACTGCTGCACCACCGTGGCTGACCAGCAATGGAAAAGCACCCTACTTGGCCTAAACAGGAAAATAAGACAACTTGTCAGATCCTCTAAGGGCTTCTTTGAGAAAAACTTAGCAAGCACAGCCAAAGATAGCCATAAAGCTTTTTACAGCTATGTATATAGCCTAAAAGGTGGGGTCCAAGCTTATGCAGAGCTAGTGACCAACAGTATCACACATCCTAACCCCACAGAAATAGCAAACCTGCTAGTGGATAGGTTTGGCAAAAATTTCACTCCCTTTTGCCCTCCAAACCTATCACAAACCTTACCCAGACTTCCCTCCACCCCACATATCTGAAGAACAGGTCCTCAAAGCCTTGTCCAAGGCAAAAAACACACCATCTTTGGGACCAGACAGCATCCCAAACAGGATAAAATATGAATTAGCATCACCATTAAGTACCCTTTTCAGTCATAGTCTAATCACATGCTTTGTTCCTGCAGAATGGAGAATGGCAACAGTTATTCCCCTCCACAAAGGTGGCCTAGCAATAGACCCAGGGAATTGCAGATCCAAAAATCTGACCAGCTTAATCTGTAAGGCCATGGAACATATCATTATGGACCTCATAAATAAAGACATAGGCAACCGCCAAACCCTGCATCCTACCCAATTTGGCTTCATCAAGGGAGATCCTGCCTGTTATATCTGGTGGATTTTTTCAAAAATGTGACCAGGGCCATTGATAAGGGCATATGTGTGCACACAGCATACCTCGACCTGGCAAAGGCTTTTGACACAATGCCACAGTCCGGCATTACCAATAAACCTAGAAAACTGAATGTAAACCCCTTCATTGTAAGATGGGTTGTCAACTGGCTCACAAATCAGACACACACTATCAAAGTGGGTGACTCCACATCAACCAGCAGACCTGTTACCAGAGGGGTGCCACAAGGGTCAGTGCTGGGCCTCCTGCTGTTTGGTATATACTTCTCAGAAGTTCAGGTCAAAACTAAGGGGTTATGGCTGATCACATCTACAGACAACTGCAAAGTGAGTGCAATTATTGAATCCCCAAATTATTTCAGTATACTCCAGCAGGGTGTTACGCAAACCAATGAGTGGTGTGTCAGTCATGGTCTCAAACTGAATGCAAAGAAATGTACCATCATTCCCTTCAGCACAAACAATGTCCCTTCACACTATCAAATTAACAACAATACCCTAAGAACTCACAAAGTGGTAAGGGACCTGGGATCAGAAGTTGACTGTGACCTTAACTTTGACCATCATATGTCTACTGTAGTAAGGAAGGCTTTTTACATAGCACACATTATTAGTAAAGGTATCACCTTGAGATTAAAGAGGTTATAACCTCTCTATACTCAGCACTAATCCAGCCCATAATTGAGTATAACGCCACATTCATCATGTACCATGTAAAGCAACTGCAGCAATTGGAAAGACCTCAGAGGTTTCTAAATAAGAAGATCAAGGGACTCCAGCATGTGCCGTACACAGACTGACTGAAGTCCCTGTCACAATACTGTGTATTGTATAGACTTCTTAGGGTAGACTTATGCCTGGCTTACAGAGCAATCTCAGACCCAAACCTAACGAACTTGCTGCATATCCATAAATCAAAAGGGACTAGAGCTACCCATTCCAGGGACTTAAACATGGTCTGCAACTTAAATAGGACATGCTGGAGAGAGAGATTTATTTCCCAGCAACTGCCATGTCTTTGGAATAGGCTACCTATTCATGTGAAGCAGAGCACCTCTATGATACTGTTCAAGAGGAATCTGGATGAGTGGATGGGGCACCATAAATTCCTACTGGTAGTACCACCCACAGCCCTCCCGGACATAGGCAGTCCTGGGTATTAATTAACATTTCTATGGTATTACATTAGGATGAAATGGCTAGGCTTGAAATGATCTCTTGGTTGATAGCCTAGTAATCTCCTATGATTCTATTATCCTAATTCAGAACATAATAATAATGATACCCATTTGTCAACCAGGTGGGCCCATTGGACACACAGTCCCTTTTCAGAGGCAACCCAGGAGCAATGTCTGATTAAGTGACTTGCTCAAGGTCACACAGTAGGCACATGATGGCTGACAGAATCAAAGCCTTTACTAAAGGAACTTCAACCCACAGCTTTAATCCTGTGTGACAGCTGCTTAAGCATGCTCCTATTACCAACACAACATATAAAAGCTATAGACTAAACATTTCTTTTTAGACCAAAAGTTTAGAGAAATTTCCAGGAAATGGACTATCATTGGAAAATTGCAAAATCATATCCAGTAGAAATCTGAACAAATCCAAACTAATTTCACAAACATGTAAGGCAAGACTAAAAAAGTCTAGTAGAAACTATGAGATGGATTTGGCCATGTATGCAGTGGATAATGGAACAAGTATTTTACAGACATATTAGAACCCAAGATACAAAGGTCATGGAGTGTTATCCTGAAGACAAATGGCATTTTATGAGGTTATACTTAAATAGTTGTGGAATTCTTTGCAGACCACTATGACAAACAAACATTGTACTTGTGCTAAAATACAATACTTTCAGTAGTTACTAGTACTAGCAGATGCCCAAATGTCACCCACAATTTCATAAGAAAATGAAGTCTGGTTGTACAAATGAATGAAATAGTTTATTGTTCATCATTAAGCTCACTGCTGCAGTAGCCTTAGCTATTTGGGTTATGTTATAGTCTACTAAGGATATAACAGCTTCCCAAGCTTTCAGGTCACCTTTCATACACCAAAACCATTAGTCAGCTTGAGTTGAGCTGACTAAAAAGTCAAGATTTTGGCACTAGGCCCTTCAGAGCCAACAGAGAGATGGAGGCTAAAAACCTAACAAGGACAATGCTAAGAAAATAAAAATACAGGTCCTCACCCTAGCAACAGAGGCATACAAAAAGAAAAGCGCTGAATGGGGGAATGAGTAGTGAAGTAGTGACCGTTCAAACATTTATTTATTCTTATTTATTGCATTTGTTTACCGGCATGGTCCACTGGGCCTAGTTGAGCCCGTTTTCAGTGGAGGCCCAGGGCCTTTACAAGCCTAGCCCATAGAAGTGCCCTGGCATTGTGCCACCCGTCATTAGTTCCCAGTGGCATTATCAAGTAGAGCAACTGGAGTGATCCCCGGGGTGAACTTTCTATTTCCCATCCACTCATCAAGATTTCGCTTGAAGAGGGCTAGTGAGGTGCTCTGCTTGACATGTATGGGAAGTCTGTTCCAGAGCATGGGTAGTCTTTGGGTTATGAACATGTCCCTCCAGTATGTTCTGTTGATTGTGGTAATGAGGTTGAGGTCTCTGGAGCATGTGGTGTGGATGGATTGGGATTTCTTTAGATGTAGCATTCCTAACAGAGCTGGGTCAGACATGGCTTTGTAAGTCAAGCAGAGACCGCCTCTTAGTAGACAATATGAGATAGAGAATAGCTGGAGTTTTTTGAGTATGTCCATGTAAGACATGTTTAAGGTCTAGGATCTCTTCGTGAGGTAATTTTGTGGCCTCTCCAGCTGTTGCAGGTGTCTAGTGAGGTACATGCCAAATAGGTTATTATACTCTATGACTGGTCTAATAAGGGAAGAGTAGATAGAAATGATGACCTCTTTCTTCCTGGATGCAAAACCCTTGGTAATGAAATGTGCCACATAGAAGGACTTTCTGACCCCAGTGGCAATGTGGTGGTCGAAGGAGAGGTTGCTGTCAACCTGTGTCCCCAGATCTCTTATAATGCCTTCAGTGTTCTGTGGGCTCCCATCAGTGTGGTAATTGAGACTTTCCCAAAGGGGATGACGACGCATTTTTTGGCATTAAGCTTAAGGCCATGGTTTCAACACAAGTCATTGGTCTCAGTGAGGCCTTTCTGTTGGATGTCTCCATCACTTGGTGAATGAATAATGGCTTCCAGCTTGCAATAGCCTGTGAATTTGGTCAGCCAACGTCCCTCCATGTTGGCCTGAACTTCTGAGAAGTAGGTGCTAAACAGGAGAGGATCCAGGACTGATTCCTGTGGGACTGTACTCGTGACTGGTTGGCAGTTTAACTTGGAGTCCGCTACTTTCACACTGTGGGTTCTATCTGTGAGGCAGTTTGCAACCCACCTAACAATGTAGGGGTTGATGCCTAGTTTGCTGAGTTTATCAGTAATTCCTAAGTGAGGAATGGTATCAAAGGCCTTGGCCAGATCGAGGTAGGCTATATGAACTGCCTTACTTTCATCCACTGTTCTGGTGACTGACTCAAAGAAGTCAACCACGTTGAGCAGGCATGATCTACCTTTCACAAAACCAAATTGCTTGAGATCTATAGTTTGGAGATTCCCTATATCCTTGTTAATTAGGTCCACGATGATGCACTCCATAGCCTTACATATCAGACTCATCAGGCTAACAGGGCGATAACTTCCAGGGTCTGTAGTCGCTCCTTCTTTATGGAGAGGGATGACTGCAGCAGTGTGCCATTCAGTATGGACAAAGCCTGGGATGAGGCTGTGAGTGAACAGAGCACACGGATATGGTGCCACTTCACTTTGTAATTCATGTAGTACACAGCCAGGGATATTGCTGGGTCCCATGAAAGGTGTATTTTTGGCCTTAGACAATGCAGCTTTAACCTGTGCTGCAGTAATGTTGGGTGCCTGGCATTCTTCCGGTATTGAGATTGGTCCTTTGGGGGGGGGGGGTAAAGTTGGTACTGAATCTGTCGGCCAGTATGTTGGCAATATCTGTTGGCTCACTATAGGAGGTACAACTGTGCAGTAACTCAGAGCAAATCTGGATATTGCCATGGATATTCTTGATATAACTATAGAAGGCTATACAAGAAAACATGCATTTTAGAGTACAATACAGTTACAATGGAGTGAAACATTGAAACTGACACTAATACAGAGTTTATACAGTGATACCACATTAGGAATAAGTAAGCCCAGTTGTTCAATGTTATATACATATTTACACACTTTTATATATACATTTACATACTTCTACCTTGTGTAGAATTAAATTATTGTAGAGCAGCTGTGAGGATTACTTGTTATTTTGTTGTGTGTTTTACTAGCAAAAATTTACCAGTTAATGTTTGAGTTCATGCAGTTGTTGTGGTATGATACTGTGAGAGAGATTTAAGGAGTATATAGATTGAATAGGGTGAGTTTAAAAGTGAGGAGGCAAATATTTAAGGAAGTTTTGCTTTGGTACACGAACAGTGCCAGAACTGTTACAGTAGATTTACTTACATAACTGTGCTATGTTCATCATTAGGATCACTGCTGCAGTAGCTTTAGATATACAAGCAGATTACCATAGCTTAGTCTGACTGAGAGGTGGAAGGAAGAGGGTCAAGAAGCCCCTGGAGAATGGTCCTAGCAAAGCCCATCCTAGACCTGGAGCAGGAATCTAGTTTATAGTGCTTTGTAAAAGTGTGCACGGAGAACCAAGATGCAGCTTGTATAGTACTTCTAGAATCAAAATATTTCCAGAAATCCACAGATGAGGCCAAGGCTTTTATAGAATAAGCCTTGGCCCTGCCTGAAATAGTTTTGTTGTGGTAGATATAACAAAATGTAATGGCATGAGATAAGCATTAGGAAATAGTTTACTTTGACGTAAGTCCTTTTGTCTTACCTTCACAAGACATGAACAACTGATCAGAGTTCCTGAAAGATCAGAGTTCCTGAAAGATTTTGTTCTGTCAACTGTAGTTTTTCTTGAACATCCAAGGTATGGAATATCCTTTCTAACTTATTTTTTGGTTCTGGTGAGAGAGAGATGGTTAGCTTGCATTAAGATAAACTTCAATACCACTTTAGGCATAAATGAATGTTTATTTCTCAAGAGAACCCTGCCTTTGTGGAAAGTGAGATAAGGTTGACCCACCCACCATAAGAGCTTTGAACTCAGATACATTCTTGCAGAAGTCAGAGCAATTTGTAACACTGTTTTCCACATTAAGAACCTCGGTTCAGTCAGATGGAGCAAGACTTTGTTTTTCCTAACACAACATTAACGTACTATGAAGGAGCCACTTGTTTTCTGGTTTACTGTGTGCAGGCAAAAAGATCTAGTTTAGGTGTTACCCATAATTAGATCAATATCTGAAAGAGCCCCTGATCCATTTCCAAGTTGTTAGAGTCTGTACTGGTCCAACTCAGCTTGTCTGTCATAGTTTTTGTGCTGGCAGCATATAAGATGCCAGTAGAGTGATATTGTGCTGAAAAGCTACACTCCAGGCTACCTTGGCTAGTCTACACAGATGGTAAGTTCTGTTTGCCCTTTGTTTCTTTATGTATCACATCACTGTGGTGTTGCCTGTGAACATTTGTAGAGGTCCTGGGGACCATAGGTGATTTAGACAGCTGAGGAAATTTATAATTGCCAGTACCTCTTTTATGTTTGTGTTTTGTTCTGTGTTTTCCATTTCAAAGACCTTGCAATTTTTATCCCCATAGACACTACTCCTCAGTCTGAGGCATCTGTTGTGACTGACTATGCTGTAGTTGAGAAGGGAGAATTGGAGACCAGGATTCTGAGAAATTCGTTGTCTTCATCAAAAAAATCTCCTTTTCCACAACCCCCAAAACTGGAATCTGATATGTCAATGGATGTTGATTTGGGGACCATACAGTTTTCAGGTGCCATTGGATTTCTCTCATTTGGAGTCTTGCAAGAGGTATCATGAGAATCATAGATGCCATGAGATCCAGAATGCTGAGGACTTCCCTTGATGAGATCGTAGTAGAATGGAAAAACTTGGGAATAGATACAGATACAAATTTACTGTTTCCGGTGGAAGAAAAAGCTCTTTCAATTGAGGTGTCTAACTGGGACTTCTATCAGAATAGCAAATGTTTATGTTATCAGATGTCACATTATCGCTCTGACAAGCTCAAGTCACAGAATATTGAAACAGAGAAACAAAACAAACACTTGTCTTGGAGGGTTGTGCCCAGCAACCCCCCTCCCCCCCCCCCCGCGTGAGAAAAAAATAATACCCTGATCTCCACTGTGCTGTGATACTGCACAGTACAGGTCCCTGCAAAGTACAGGTGTTTGTTCTGTTTTTCCACTTCAGTACTTTGTGGCTCTGGTTTGTCGGTTCTGTCATGTAAAATTTGATAATGTGAGCCTTCATTCTTCTGACAGAGACCCTTTGTGGAGACACCCCAGGTGAGAGAGACCAAAAACTTTGAAAAAGACCCAGCAAAGATAAGCAAGTCATCTGAATAAGGAAAATGTGAATTTCCTGCAGTTGACTACCACATGAGCTAGACATTTCTGAATGCCCTTGGGGCAGTGGGTAGACTAAAGGGTTATGCAGAGAACTGAAAATGTGATCCAGACACAGAAAACATTAAGAAAAATCTGAAATCTGGATCTGTAGGAATGTGATGATATGTATCTTTTAAAGCTAAAGCCGTATGTACAATGAATTAAAAGTCTGACACATAGCTGCTTAAAATATCTTGACAGTATTGTAGTCCACATAATGTTTTCATTAAAGTAATTTGTTAGTAATAGCTGGTGCCTTGTACAGAGGGATAAGAATCTAGTTTTGGCTTAGGTGATCCACATTTCGTTAGTGAATCGGGCTTCTCTTGACACTATCAGAGGATTAAGGGCATAAACATTGTTATTGCACACCTTTATTGAATTATCACTTGTGACATAAGCACATTTACATTTATCTAAAAGTAATCAAATTGTATTAAGAATGCCGTGGTGATACGGCGGTAGCATTGTTACCTCACAGCAAGAGGTTCTCCCATTCGATTCTCGGCATGGCTTGGGAGTGCCTTCTGTGTGGAGTCTGCATGTCCTCCCCGCGTTTGGGTAGCATTCGAAAGACATACGTGCGTAAATGGGTGTGCCTTCGTTGAAGTTTGGGCGACGAGCTGTTACCTCAGCGTTTCGTAAAAATCTACTGCCAATCATTAGAGGACTGGAGTTCCGCTGTGGCGACCCCTTACCGGGAAAAGGCCAAAAGACAAACAATCAAATTGTATTAAGAAGTTAAAATTGACAAACATTATGCTTCACATATATTGTTATATATATTATAACCTAAGCAACATTATATAAGTTCCTGCGAATTTAAGTCCTGCCTTCTTTTAAACCTCATTTCACCTATATATATTGTTCCCACAATTCCCATTTTTTCCTACGTAGTTGATATTTATCTTTTTCTAAAGATCTCAATTCCAGTTGTTTTATCTCTTTTACTATATCCACTACTTCTAATATAGTTGGTTTACATTTTGATTTCCATTTTCTAGTAACTGTTTTTCTGGCAGCCACCATAGTTAGAGACAGCAAGGCCTTACCATGTCTAGGAAATTCTAATTCTGTATCATAGCTCTGAAGAATCATCTCCCTCATCACACCAATCTAACAACCCAGCATCTCCGATAGTGCATCCTGCAGAGAATCCTTAAAGTCTGCTAACTCACTGTACTCCCAGAAAATATGTTCCCAATTACCCCTTTCTTTCCTGCCACACCTCCAACATTTGATGTCTGCTGAAGGAAAAATTTTCTGGAGTCTTCTTGGGGTATAAAAATATCTATGTATACATTTCCAAGCAAAAATCCTAAATCTTCTAGATTTTATTGCTTTTTACTCTTTGTGAATTGCTTATCCAATCTCTCTTCCCAATCCTTTCTAACTTCTTCTGATTGTTTTTTGTAGTTATCATGCAATATTTTATATCCGCTAATTATTCTTTCTTTTAATGGTAGCTTCTGTTATACATTCTACTAAAAACAATACCAGTGCTGGTCTTTCATTTATGACCCCGATATTTCTTTCTCTTTGCCTATACTTTGATATCAATCCTTTATAGGCAAGGCAGTCTCTAACCTGCAGTCCAAATACATTATTGGCATCTTCCCTTTCTATCATCTTTCCCTCTCTAGTTATTTGCTCCCAATACCTTGGTTCTTTTTCAGTTTTCTCCAATAATTTCCAGCCCCCCTCTTGCCTATTGTCTGTATCTCTAATTGCAGTCATCCCTACTGGCAGAATCTCCTTTCTCCTTTCCCATATTAGCTTAGTTCTTAGAATGCTTTTGTCTACTTTATGGATATAATATTCTGTATGATTATTGTTATTCTCCTTAAAGGCCTGCTTCCAAAATCCCAGTATATCCTTGTTTCTTGAGCTTCCCACCCTGTTTCAACATCATCCCTTTCCACTTTGAATTATAGTTTTCTGCTTGTGCTATGTATAGGAGCACTGACATACCCCTTCAAATTGTGTAATTCCAACCAGCCCTCTTCTACTGGAAGAATCAGTTTATCCCACTTGACTCTTGCTGTCTTCCCCTCTCGGATAAAGTCCTTCAGCTCTTTATTAATTGCTATCCACAACTTCTGCTCTGGTTGATAAAAATATGCTTGACCTGTGTTTAAGACTAAAGGGACTAAAAACATTTTGACTACTAGTATTTTACTATCCATATAAAAGAGCTTCCCTTTTCTCAGGTTTTGTATTATCTTTTGTTAAGTCTCTTCCAACATATCCTTAACTGCCACACCAGAATAATTTTTAATTCATACTCCTAAATACTTCATTTTATCATGTCCCTATAAATAAGGATATTGCCGAATCAGTTCACTTGTGGGTACATAAATTACCACTATTGTCTTTGTTTTGTCTTCATTCATTTTAAATCCCACATTAGTGTAGATCTGTGGTGGAGGCTGAGGACACAGGCAGGGGTGTTGTTGACAAAGAGATGAGCCAGCAGCTGAGCCCTCGTGGAGGCTGTACATTCATGACTGAGACATGAATACATTTATCAAGGGGGGATGAGGAAGATAGGTCCATTCCTCAGTAGCAGTGCGATGCTGCTGCAGGGGGTGCAGAGTAAATCCTGCGGAGGCTGGTCAGGTTTAATAGACCAGAAGTCTCTGAGGGTAGCTGATGGGCAGGTTTGGAGTGCCAAAACAAACAAAGTAATAGTACTGTTACTACTACAATGACTACTACTTCTAATAATGATAATAATGTTAGTAATATGGTGTCTGCACTTAACAAAACATTCATTTTCTTTATGTTTCTTTTCTTTCTTTCTGTAATAAAAACAATTGCCAGATGTGTTTTTTGAACCAACCTTAGTTTTTTTATTTTTACAAATACATCTCATGGTTTGTGTAATATGGATTCATCTGTTTGAGCTGATTTGTATCCGTTTTATTTTTTTTTATTATTATTTTTTTTCTACATATCAAGAAATGCCTGAACTAATACAGTTTAATATGAAGAAAGTCTAGAAGGAAGTCAGTTCTGAACTGACTTTTGCAAACTTCATTCAGTTCTAATTTAGAAATAAGGGTCAGCATCTGTATCATATTTCTATCTACTTCCTGTGTGACTTTTGTCATGTTACTATTGCAACTGTAATACAAAAAAAAAAAAATAATAAATATATATATATTGAGGAAGGTGGTGTTGAAGTAGATAACTGCCTCTTCAAGAGGAAGAGACTTGAGTATTGTCCAGTTGTGGGCTTTAAGTTCAGTTTGAAAAATGGAGGCGTTGAATTTATTATTGTTCCTGATTTTTTTTATGGTTGTAAGAAGGGGGGTGATTTTCTTGAATTTGATAACATAGGTGAGTAAGTGATCACTCATGTCCTCTGGATGAGTACCTGCTGAGTACTGGTCAGGATCTTTATTAGTAAGGATCCTTATTCTTAAAGATAGGTACCAAAACACTTTTTCTCCACTCCTCAGTTATCCTCTGACTTTCCAAAATTTCATTAAACAATCTGGTTAAAAATCCCACTGCCATTTCTCCTAAGCACCTCCATGCTTCCACTGGTATGTCATCTGGGCCAACAGCCTTTCCATTCATTATCCTCTTCATAGCTGTCCTTACTTCCTTCTTGCTAATCTGTTTCACTTCCTGATTCACTATCCCCACATCATCCAACCTTCTCTCTCTCTCATTCTCTTCATTCATCAGCCCTTCAAAGTACTCTTTCCATCTACTCAGCACACTCTCCTTACTTGTGAGCACGTTTCCCTCACTATCCTTTGTCACCCTTACCTGTTGCACATCTTTCCCAGCTCTGCCCCTCTGACTAGGTCATTTTCTCCCTCTTTAGGGTCCAATCTCTCATACAACTCTCCATATGCCTTATCCTTAGCCTTCGCCACCTCTGTCTTTGCCATGCGCCTCATCTCCTTATACTCATGTCTACTTTCTTCATCTCTTTGACAATCCCACTTCTTCTTCACCAGCCTCTTCCTCTGTATACCCTCCTGTACTTCCTTATTCCACCACCAGGTCTCCTTGTCCTCCTTCATCTGTCCAGATGTCACACCAAGCACCTTTCTAGCAGTCTCTCTTACTAGCTTTGCTGTAGTTACCCAGCTATTCGGTAACTCTTCACTGCCTCCCAGTGCCTGTCTTAACTCTTCCCTGAACTCCACCTCACACTCACCCTTTTTTAACTTCCACCATTTAATCCTTGGCACTGCTTTCACACTCCTCCTCCTCTTCTTGATTACCAACATCATCCTACAGGCCACCATTCTATGCTGCTTAACTACACTTTCCCCTGTCACCACTTTACAGTCCCCAATCTCCTTCAGACTGGCCCTCTTACATATGATATAATCCACCCATGTGCATCTTTCTTCGCTCTTGTATGTCACCCTATGCTCCTCCCTCTTCTTAAAATATGTATTCACCATAGCCATGCCCATCCTTTTCGCAGAATCCACAATCATCTGACCTTTTGCATTCCTCTCCTTAACACCATAGCTACCCATCGCTTACTCATCCCCTCTGTTCACTTCACCAACATGCCCATTGAAGTCCACTCCAATCACTAGTCTCTCACCCTTGGGTACACTCACCACCACTTCATCCAACTCACTCCAAAATTTTTCTTTCTCATCCATCGCACACCCAACTTGTGGAGCATATGCACTAACAACATTTATCATTACAACATCAATTTCAAACTTCATAAACATCACTCTATCAGACACTCTCTTCACCTCCAAAACACTCTTGGCATACTGTGCCTTTAGGATAACCCCTACTCCATTTCTCCTGCCATCCACACCATGATAGAACAATTTGAACCCACCTCCGATACACCTGGCCTTACTTCCCTTCCATCTAGTCTCTTGCACGCACAATATATCAACCTTCCTTCTCTCCATCATATCAGCTAGCTCTCTCCCTCCCTATACCAGTCATACTGCCAACATTCAAAGTTCCTATCCTCACTACTACACTCCTAACCTTCCTCCTCTCTTCCTGCCTTCGGGCATGCCTTCCCCCTCCTCTTCTCCTTCGACCAACAGTAGCCCAATTTCTGCCAGCACCCTGTTGGCTAACAGTACTGGTGGTGGTCGTTGTTAACCCAGGCCTCGACCAATCCAGTATGGAAATATGAGATGTTCTCCACATAAGTCATTTGGCAGAGGTTTTACGTCGGATGCCCTTCCCGATGCAACCCTCCCCATTTATCCGGGCTTGGGACCGGCACAAAGAAATCACTGGCTTGTGCATCCCCAGTGGCTGGATTAGGTAACCACAGAGTCATCTGCCAAAAATTATGCTTTGGATTTCATCTCACAGAGAGTCCAACTTACCACATTAAAGCAGGTATTTAACCATCAATTTTAAAAGAGCAAAAGTAAAGTGGAGAGTGTGAACCCTGTTGTGTGCCATTATGCAGTGTAAAAGGAGATAAAAGTTGAGTATTTGTCAGAACAGCCGCAGCAAGGAGCTGGGTAAAGAATATTCACTACAGCTATATACATGCTTGAAAAAACACACATTTATCTTATTATTTTCCATAAGTATGTCCACTGAGTAGTGATGCAATTTTGAATTCCATTAGCAAATGGTTCAAGGAGCACAGATGATCAGCACTGGGTATACTAAGAGCAAACCCAGTCTCACTGCTTCCAATAAGGTTGAGAAGTAAACACATGACTTTGTCTGCTAGTTGTTGTTGTTGTTGTTGTTGTGTCTTTCGGCTTTTCCTGGTTAGGGGTTGCCACAGCGGAACTCCGGTCCGCTAATGATTATCAGTAGATTTTTACATGCCGAGTTGCCGGCTGTGATGCACAGCCTTCAAACGAAGGTACACCCATTCACGCATGTCTCTACACAGAAGATGCTCTAGCTGAGAATCGAACAGGACAACGTCTTACTGTGAGGCGACAACACTACCACAGCACCACCACCACAGTTTTATGACTCTGTCTGTTGTAACTTATTTGATATTTTCACATGATGTTAATAAGAGAGATGGGTCTTTAGTACATTACTGTGGTGTGGTCTTTGCCTGGTGTGATGGTAAGTGTGATGGTGGAAACAAGTAATGAAGAATTAATTGTACCTCCATTCTGGTAAGCAATAGGTCAACCACCATTTGAAAAAATATAGTATTCAGCCTATCCATTTGTGGTGATTTTCCTTATGGAAAGCTCTGATAGCTGTCCTTTTCTCCTCTGGATTTACATTTGACACTAGGGAGTGGTCTGAAATGCGGACAGGTCTGGATGATCATAGCTGTATAGAAATGTACTCAAGCAGTGTGACTACCCTTATCTTCTCTTTTTCCATTGAATACAGTTTCTGATAAAAGCTGATAAATCTTCTTAAATATATTCCTGATACCATCCTCATGTAATGTAAATTGACCTGCCTGTCTATATTATATGGCATATGTTTTTTGCCAAGTGCCATACTCTTGCAGCTACCCTTTCCAGAATGATCTGCTCTTTTCACTCTTGGCCATACAGAGATGTTTATGTTTTACCTTGTAGTCTGTGTGGAGTCTTGGGGCCATAAATCAGGAAAGCTAAACTGCCAGATATATTTCTTGGACTTGCTGAAACAGCTGAACAGTTTGACCTTCCATCCTACCTAAATAGCTGACATTATCACCCTTTGGATAAGCCCTTAAGTTCCAACTCTCAGTACTACCACAACTGAACGATGACACTGACAACAGACTTGCAGGCAGTAAAATTCCTAACACTCTCCCTTATGGCAACAACTTGCTCAAGTCCTCAAGGGTCAGAGGATTGATCCATCATGCTTTAGAGGACACAAGATGATCAAGATGGTCAGATGGTAGCGAGACAGCCTTATGATATGTTTCGGGGGCTCGGCTGGTACAGGAATCAGATATTCCTTGAAGAAGGCCAGCATTTTCTAGCTAGTAGTCAAACTGAACTCTTCCTGTTACCTCATATGCCTGTGTGATGATGGGATCATCCTGTTCTGTAAGAGAACTGTGCACAGTGTTTAGATTCCTCAGCTGTATTTACATGAGCGTTGAGTACAGAAGGCTATTAAGGCTGCCAAAAAAGTTAGCAAAGAGCAGGTTATCTCTATTATCTACATACGTACAGTCTAGCACTAAAAGGCCCTTTGTGATGAGATGACTGCCCATACATATTACCCTCAGTTGTCAGCTCAAGGAATGTTTGACAAAAATATCAACACCTGAACAGCTCATTCAATGAAAAGAGAAAATCTCTTCAGTCTCATTCGCTCCCCTTGCTGCTTTACATCCTTGTAAAGAAATATCTGCCTTTAGATTATTAAACCATTTTTTTCAAAAATATTTTTCTGTTGTAGGGTATTAAGATCCAGAACCATCACGGAAACACAATTAACCATTAGCAGTAGTAAATGCTCTGAAGCTGAGACACCATGATAAGGTGATTGGTGAACAACCTCTATGAGCCTGCAAAATTCAGCGTGCTGTAAATATGTGAGAGCTTGTGAGATTGTGCCAGCATACACACACACAGACACACACACACACACACACACACACACACACACACACACACACACACACACACACACGAGTGTATGTACAGCCTACACTGTAAGTGGTAGGCTGACACACAGCTCCAGATGAAACAAGTAAACTGCTGCAGAAGTATACACAGTACCCTATGTAGTCAGTGGTCTGTATATTGTTTAATAGTGTTAGTCCATATACATTTACTCCTACTATTGTTAAGACACTGGACACCCACTCATGAGAGAGTAGGACCAGTCTGTGATATTACCAGCTATACAACTACTAATGTGCAGAAGATATGTATACATATCTATATATATATATATATATATATATATATATATATATATATATATATATATACACACAGTGACCAGTTGTTTTCTGACATTGTGCCTTGCATGGGAAAAAGAAGTGTACATTCCTTCTTCAGCACATTCTGCTTGCAGTATCTCAGAGCAGTTGGAGGCAGGGATTTTTCTAATATCATAGACTGGTCCTACTCTGTGATGAGTGGGTGTCCAGTGTCTTAACAATATGTATATGGCAAGTTGGCATAGGAGGAAAATCTAGAAAATTTCCCAGAGGAGATATTTTCTTGGATCTCTCATGTTCTTTAGTTGTGGTTTAGGTGGGTTATACTTCCATTTCAAGATATCATTTGGCACCCTTGAGAATGTTATTTTATTGTATTTATTTATTTTACATTTGTTGACCGGGATAGTCCGACTGGATATATGTCCATTTTCAACAGAGGCCCGAGGAGAAAAGCTCCAGATAATACAGATAGAACATAACAGATATAAGTCAAACATATTTACAATGCCCTGTAGTAGGTACTCACAATATACACAGTGTGTAATAGTATACAAAAAACAACAGATTGCAGCAAGCTATTATGAGCAAGAGATGCGTACAATATTAATTGAAATAAGGCATTGAATAAGTAGTGGTTAATCAGGGTTAGTACAGGGACAAAGCCAGTGCTCTTTAAAATACTGTTTGAGGCTTTTTTTGAAGAGACTTAAAGAAGGTTTGAGGGTAAGGTTAGATGGAACTGAATTCCAAGTTTTACCAATGACGTTGGCAAATGGAGTCGCCGGCTGAGTTAATGGCTTTTTGGGTTTGGAACAACAGTTTATTGGATGATCATAGTTGCCTTGAATTACTATATGGCTTTATGATATTTTTGAGTGCCGGAGTATTTTCAGGGTGGTACAGAATTTTGTGTGTTACTATAAGCTCATTGAACAGTAGTAGTCTAGGCATTTCTTGCTACCCGAGAAGACTGAGGTTTTGACAGTGACGTGTCCTATATGTTGAGCCAATGGCAAATCTGGCAATATGGGTGTAACAGTGAGAGAGCTCAATAAGTGCAGTTTTGCTCATATTGGAGAGTGTGGGGGAGGCATATAGAAGGTAGAGAGTAGGTGTGAGTGGGCAATTACAGTCCTAGTTAATAGAGATAGAAAAGGTTTACTTCTATATAATGAGCCAAGCTTCTTATTAATGGTTTTTATAGTTTTATTGATATGCAGATCAAATTTGAGATTATTGTCCACTATTACTCCTAAAAGCTTAGTATGTTCATCTGGACATATAGATGTACCGTTGTTGGATGTTATGGAGAAGGAAAATGGGGTGGATCTACTGGTGGGGGTAAAGAGAAGCAGTTTAGTTTTGTTGGGATTTAACAACAGATGGTGATTAGAGAGCCAATGTTCAACTGTGTTAAATGTGTTTTGTGTTAAGGTTTGCAGGCCTAAAGGGGAGGATGCCATACAGATCAGGGTAGAATCGTCTGCATATTGAATGTGGGTTGTAACAGGGATGGCAGTATGAAGATTGTTGATGAAGACAGAAAAGAGTAGATGACCTACACTAGAGCCCTGAGGGACACTGAGGGTGAGAGGTAGCAGGGTGGACAGTTTGCCCTGCCATAATACAGCCTGTCTGCCATTCAGATAGGACAGGAACCACTGAATAGCATAGTTATCTAGGGAGATGGATTTTAGAGAATGGATGAGTAATTTGTAGTTGACCATATCAAAGGCCTTCGACAGGTCTAGAAATAGGGCTGAAGATAGCCTGTTGTTGTTCCTATTTTGGAATATGGTATTTGTAAAAGAAAGGAGGGTGGAGGTGGTGCTGTGATGTGGCCTAAAGCCATGCTGAGAGTTGGCAAGCACACTGTTCTGAATGAGATAGTCCATAAGCTGCTTATGAACGCACTTCTCTATTAATTTGGCTAGTGGTGAGAGAATGGCAATGGGTCTGTAGATGGACAGTTCTGTTGAACTTCCACCTTTGTGGAGTGAGATAACATAGGATATTTTCCAGATTGAGGGGATAGTTCCATCAGTTAGTGTTCTATTGATTAGGATATAGATGGGAAATGCTATGGTGTCGACAGCTTTTTGTAGGTACTCTGCAGGAACGTGGTCAGCAGAAAGGGTGCTGGTTTTAGTTTTTGATAATGGATCAGATAAAAGTGGTAGAGACAGGGTGGAATTTAAAGGGGGGGTGAGAAGTGTATCTGTGTGTTATTTTAGGAGGATTAGCACTATGTCTAAATTGGTCACTTAATTACCAGTTCTTTAGGATATGTTTGAAAAGTGCATGTGTTGTTCAGGTAACAAGATTCACAGATGTGAATAACCTTCACATTTTCAGCAAAGTCCCGAAACAGCTTTACTTGGAAAATGCATAATGATAAGTGATGCACTTAAAATTCTGATGCCTCATCTTAGTATTGAAATTCCATCATTGTATGAGTGCTCCTGCAATCTGCTATACCTATTAGGTACTAACTGCATTTGAAAACCCATTTGTGTTACTGTATCTTACTATAAATTTCAAATGGATAATGCCTTACATGTGGCTATTACGTTTACATAATATTTTAGCCAGTAGTGCAGAGAAGGTTGGGCAAAGAGGGCAACTGCCCTTGGTGCAAAGTGTTAGGAGGTGCAGTCAGATTTTCTTGCAATGTACCGAAATGCCGGTACAAGTTCTGAGCTTGTGGGGGGGGGGGGGGGCATGGATCTGTGTAGGTTTCTGCAGTAAAAGCCAAATTCCATTTTTTTTCTGCTTTTGCTTTTGAGAGTTGGGGTGGTATAGATTATGGATTTTACTGTTGTAGGAAACAATTGGTGTAAATGTACCAATTTGCTTTCTACCATGTAAGCCAAAACATTTTTTTTTTTGCTTTTAAAAACTGGTGGGGGAGGGGCATACATTTTACTGCTATATGAAGACAATTGGTGTAAATGTACCATTCTGCTTTCAGCAGTAGAGCCAAAAACGTTTGAGTTGAGGGGTGCATTGCTACTGTAGAAAACAATTAGCACATTTCTAGCAAAAAACACCAAATGCTAAAGACCTGTTTGTTTCTTTTTTTTTTTTTTTCTGTTTGCTTTACTGTTCACATCTTGAAGTTCAGAGGGGATGAGTTGATGTTTTGGGGTCAGCACTAAACCAGATATGACTCTGATTTTAATATTTGTATAGAATATGAAAATGTGATAGTAGAATGCATTGTTCTTCAGCTTTGCCTCTATGGAGCATTTCTCCCCTGACTCAAAGTGAAAAGGGACCTTGTGCCTAGCTGGGCTTTCCCAGGAAATAAAACTAAATAAATGATAACTAACTTACTACCACACTTCTACACTTTAGTAGACTGGATATTTAATATGAACTCCAGGAATACTGGTTTTTGCTACACTGTGCTTAAGACCTTGTTGGTGTAGCAGGTCGTCTTCTTTAATGTGTACAATGTCTTCCAACACTTGAACCACCAGGAATAGCTGCTTGTCTGTTTCCACTCTTACATGTGGATTAATGATAATCCATTCGTCCCTACTACATTGTCATTCTCAGGCACGCATTTTGAGGCTTAGTCAGTTAAGGACCAAAAACGTAGATTTCACAACAAATTGAGCTATTCAAAGGTGTAGGGTTGCCCAAGTTAACAATCATTTGTGGCTAATTTCAGACTGAAACATAGAAAAACATAGCTCATTTCATTGTGGATCACTCTGACCCCCCCCCCCCCAACTCAGATGTAAATTACAGGCCTGTCTCCTGCAAATGCAGTCATTGTATTGAAAATTATAGGAAAAGTGGGGCAATTGAAATTAGCTGTCAAGACTACAATGCTAAACAAGTTTTCAAAGTAATTAAAAAAATAATGCTGTGCTGAAGTGAAGAGCTTAAACAGAGAATAACATTATTTTAAATGAATTACATGTAAATGCTGAATCTAGAAACGGCAGAAAACATAAGTACCTCTTTCCAGTGCTGACCGTTTTTTGTTGACATACCCTGTGTACAGCAAACCAAATCTTGTGCACCAGATGTATAAAACCCAAAGTGAAACCCAGACTACTACATTGTGTCACTATAAGTGTGAGAATGCAAGCTACAGACATATGTTTCAAAAAAATTTTCCAGCATGCTATAGTTAAAATTGCATTCCTTATAAAATGATATGACAACGGCTATATTTAGAAATAGAAAAAAAAATTGGTTTGTATTTTGGTAACTAGTCTATGACTGGGCATATTTTCTAACAGTGTGCTGTTATTGTTACATGGTACCATTCTCTTACATGGATCCAAGTTAAAAGTTTTGCGCTTTTCTTAATGTAATATGTTAGAGCATTACTTCAAAATCCTTTATCATTTTGATAAAAGTAAACAGTGAGATGAATATGGGCCCCATAACCATCAAATAACCCCTCATTAGATATGCAAATAAGGAACTGCATTTGTGTGTTGTGATGAACAGAACCAGTATGAAACAAATTTGAGCAGAATATTTACTAGTTCCTTTATAAATATGACATACGGACTCTGCTGTGTTATTACATCCTAAGCTAGGTGCTGACCCTGATATGATACATAACAATGCCTAAATGATTCAAAGATGTTTATTATAAGGAAAATGCATATATATATATATATATATATATATATATATATATATATATATATATATATATATATAGTGTGTGTGTGTATGTATATACTGGGATGGTAATATAAGCCACTGGGTGAGGACTCTTGTTTTGCTGAAAAAAAGTCTGCTGATGAGCTTTCACTGAGAATCAAGATAGAAGCAGTTTCAGTGTTGACAGATTAGGCCAGTAAAGTTTTCAAGAGCTTATGCAGTTGTTTGAGTGAGGAGAAGTGATGTTCATTTTTTTTAATCTGTTAAGCAGCTTCATTTCATCTCTGGATGATAGAGTAGCCAACATGTAGATGAGTGAAGTAGCCTGCAGTAAAGAGACATTGTCTTGTAAAGTAGAAATGACTGTCTCTCTCTTTCTCTGTGTGTTTCCATGGAAACCCCTCTTTCACTATTGACTAGGTAATGATGTTGCTATGGATACAGAAGATGCCTGCAGGGCTCCAATTAATTGGATGGATAGGGAGATGGAATTCTTGATCTGGCTCAGTGGGGGCCACTCTCTGTCTAGCTCTCTGCCGTTCTCTTTCGTTTTCTGAAGCTGTATTTGATTAATCCTGCTTGTGCAGCATAAATAAAGAGATGGTCTAGTTATCTTGTTGTTAGTAATAGGATGGCAGGGAAAGCCTAATACTGACAAAGGTTAGGCCCCAAGACTGCATTCTGTAACACTGGTGTTATCAATACATCTGTCTATCTGTACACTATTAATGTGACTAAAACCTCATTCAGACTGAGTATGCAACAACTACTGAGTAATAATTTTATTCTCATATGTCCTGAGGAGTGATATTTTATGTTGAGCAGTAGCTGAGGTACAAGCAATCTCCGCAGCACAGAATGTGATGATGTGTTTGTTTACTGTGACACTAGTTTTAGGAAGTAGATAGCATCCTGTTAGACAAGCATCTCTGAGGTGTATAGCTTTTTGAAAGGAGAGAATTTTCCATTTAAAGTACTTTACTGTTATATAAATATGTGCAGGGGATTTCATACTGAAAAAAGTCTTAACTGCAAGCAGAAGCATAGCTAGGGTGTGGTGAAGGGGGCATATGCCCCAGATGAAATATATTAGAGGGCACAACTGACAGATCCTGTTTTTTTTTTTAATTTAAGTTTCTCTCAGCATGTAAACATGTGTAACAGTAAATAGTGAGGCCTTTAAGACTTAGCATATCTTGAAGGAAGGAACACCAGATCATAGAAGTGAGTGTTTTTTTCTCTCTCTTACTCACGTAGAGTGTGAGATCATAGGTGCAGGGCATTAGGATCTCCTGGCGCTCCTCCTTAGTAATAGATTGCCAGATCCTAAAAAGGCCTTTTTGTTCATCAACTTACTCTTAAGGGGAGCTGTGACTAGGGAGTGGTACCTGGTACCAAATGAACCAGCTATGGCTGTGACTGTGGACAGACTGGGCAAACAAGGAGCAAAAATGAACTGATTTCAAGCAGACAGACTAGACAGACATGGACCAAAATTGAGCAGATGCAGTACATCCGCACCTCTAAACTGACCTGTTTTGAAGGAATGTACATATTTTCAGACCTGATTTAACCCTGCACATGATCTGCCTGGTATGGTCCCTATCTTCAGGCTTTATGTATACAATCTCCTGAATCTCCCTCATCACATGTGCATGTGATTTTTGAGGCTGTACGTTAAACACAGAAGACAATACCAGATGACCTACATAGTAGTGGCACCCATATTGTAAAGAAAGAGGACATGTATCGTACATCTGTCTTTTTCAGAAACAAAAATAAAAGACATTTTGTGGTAGAATATTGTGATACAGTTCATTAAAGTCCACAGATTATACAGAGTCCGTAATAATCTGCTTATACTTTCCATCATTTGTGTCACTCTCTGTTTTTTAAATGTGTGTTTCTGAGTAGTATCCCACATTCCTCCTGGAAGCAGGAAGCATTATGTGCTATTTTTGTACACATTTTGTGCTAACTAGATGCTTAACTTTTTTGGCTGGATGTAACTACATCTCCAGGCTCTTTCTGTCTATTTTCATTGTCTCCAGGTTTAGAGGGATGAGCACAGTTATAAAACAGACAGACAGAGAGTAACCAGATTAAGGAAGACAGGACTTCAACAGAGGCACTGATTTGGACTACTAATTTAAGAGATAAGGCAGGCAACAAGGAGTGTGTCACTGTGACTCCATACTTTGATTTCCTTTCTACGTTCTATGTTCAGGACATATTTCGTCTTTTGTGAAAGGAAATAGAATATGTCTTCGTCATTACTTTTCATGGTCTAGGCTTCAGAAATTGCAAGGCAGTAGGGACCCCTTTAAGGTGCACATTGTTGTCTTTTTTATTTATTTGAAGCTTGTTAATTGTTTTACAAAACTGGTACTAGACACTTTCCAGCCTGAGCCTGGACTATAATGCAACACAACATGTATAAGAAACCTACAGTTTACTATTATTTTTCCTCATTATACTTTGCATTTGTTTTATTGCTGTGTTTTCCTGCCATGCTGTGTTTTATAAGCAGCTGTAGCTCAGAATAGTTTATGGATGCATGACATTATTACTTTACCAAGGATCACACTTTTTCCTCTTTTCTTTGACATTTGTGTACATTCTTAGCTTGTCCTCTAATTTACCTGCTCTCCGTCTGTATGCCAATAAACTGGCAGTTGTTCTTTTCATCTTCTTGAGAAGGATATCTGTCTTATTTATGAAAGTTACATTACTTCCAAGTTATCTGATCTAGCAAGTTGCAGAATTGCATCGTTCAGTTGCAGATGTTCCCCCTGATCTCTGACATCAAAGAATCTTTTTTCTATTACTTCAACCACTTATCAAGACCATCTTACTAAGGCCATTCTGACACCTTGTTCAGAGGTTTTTATTTTGAACACTGTTAGTTGCTTCATTCATTATAACACATTTGGAAAATAAGTATGAGCTACAGACCCTGTCTATTGGTTGTCCGGCTTGTATGCCTATTTCTGGTTTCTACAGTCTTTGCAGAAAAACATTAGCTACTTCCTTGTGTCCGTTCCACAACTTTTAACTTCTGTCTTTAAAAGACAAGCAAAGACATAGTTTATTTCTTTACTTGTCATTTTTAACACAGCATAAGTGAGTTGATTCATGGACCCCTTTCAACTGTGCATTTTTGGTTAGTAATGTGTACTTTAGGGTTTTCTATGTTTGATTAGCTTACTGTTTTTCTCTAATGTTCTATTCGTTTGGATTGTGCTTTGTAGTTGGATTTAGTGTTTTGCATGTTGTACAGCTAAATATTTTGCTTTTGTTTAGATTCATAAGTACTGGTAAGTATTACGAAGCACATGTTGAAACCTAAGCATTTGAAGAGGTGTTTAGTGAGTTTATCAGATAGATCATGTGATTAGTGCTGAGAAATTCAAAGAACTGGAAGTGAGGGAAGGGAGTGGGTAGGGCAGAAAAATTTAATTTTGTAATTAAGAGGTGTGGTGTATGCAGGTTCAAAGATACTTATATGTATGTTATAATAAGGCTTATATTAAAAGTGTAGAGGAGGGAGTGTGCAGTGTCACAAAGCAATAAATATAATTGGGAGATGCTAGTAAAACTATTCAGGTATTGGTGAAGACTCTGGATGAAGATAAATCGTTTGTTAAAATGACAAGCTGAAGATAACAGTGGCATTTATGCTGAAGCTGTACAGAAGCAGATCCATTGACTTGTTATATGAAATTTTAGTTATATTTTATATGTGTTTGCATTCTGAAAAAGACTTTAGTGGTAGTGGGATGTGGTTTCATAGTTTAGCTACACTATTTGAATATAGAGAGTCACCTGCAGTATTAGATGATTTGGTTATAGTGAGTAGTGATTTTTTTCTAGAATGTAAACTTCTATTGGGGAGTAGTGTTGAATTACATTGTTAAGGGCCGGATGATTTTCTGGCTTTTAGAGAGGTCTGTGCATTGTAGTTAGCTGAGAAAGAGCTAGGTGAAATAGTTCTAATCAGTTTAATTCTCTGAGTGCTAGGCAGTGGTGTATTTTATTTTTATAGTTTACTGCAGAGTTCTCTGTTTTATTATAACCAGATAAATCTGAACATTTGTGAGACTTGAAGGCTATTTATGATTGGAACAGCATAGAGGAGAGATAGCAGTAAGAAAGTAGAGGCTATACGTCTTCTGGCTACGTCAGTGAGGTAGGTTTTTAGTCTGTATAATGAATCTAGTTTTCAATGAGTTTTTTTAACCACTTGTAATACATGGTGGCCGAATTTCAACTGGTCATCTATGATAACACCAACTAATTTTGTGTGGTTTACTTTTTCTGTCTAGGTTTTGTTGGAAAAGATAAAACTGAATAGTGATGGCTCGGTACAACTGTGTTCTGGGGTAAAAGAGAGTAATCAACTTTTTTTTTTTAGGGTTTATAAGTAGTTATGAATTATTTAGCTATGTGTCAATCGATAAAAAGGACTGGTGTTTAAGGAACTAGAGTTTAGAGAGAGATTTGATAGAACAGAGTAGAGTCGCTCCATCAGCATATTGAACTATGGTAGCAGTTTTTATAGCAGTGTGTAGGTCATTAATGAATATGTTGAAAAATATAGTTCCTTGTATAGATCCTTGTGGGGCTGCCAATACTTAAGGGTGAGAAGGTGGAGAATCATTTGTTCATCTCACTGCTTTGTTCTGTTTGAGAGGTAGTTATGGGACCACTGCAGTGAAGAGCTGATGAGTCCTAAGGGTGGGAGTTTATGTAAATGTTTCTGTTGGGAGACAGTATCAAAGGCTTTTGATAACTCCAGGAAGATTGTGAAAACTTGCCTTCCAATATGTCTGTGGGTGTTGACAAAGTTAGCAAAATATATCAAAACCATAGTTGTGCTGTGATGAGGATGGAAGCTGTGTGTTAGGCTGAAGACAGAAGCTGGTTATCTATTAGACAGTTGAAAAGTTGCAAATGAGTACATTTTTCTAATAGTTAGATAAATTAAATAAAATAGTAGTCAGCCTGTAGTTTGAAAGATCTGTATTGATTCCACCTTTTTGCAGTAGAATAATGAGTGATTTTGTCCATAGCGATGGAATAGGATGTCTTCGTTTTCAGACCTGAATCAGTTTATCAGAATTGAAACTGGATAAGCTTCAGCCACTGTTTTAAGACATTTACCAAGTAGAGTGTCAGGGCAACTGTGGTAGGCTTTCATTTTCTTGATGATATCTTTGAGAACTTGTTGGAAGGAGAACTGTTGAAGTAGATTATTTGATTGAGTGGGGAGATCAAGAGGTTGATTAATGAGTGTACTGTCTGTAGAAAGTGGGTACTGAATTGGTTGTCTGTGGTATAATTTTGATTATGTTTGTTTGGTGTTGGCTATGTAGCTTGCCCTGGATTTAAGTGTTTGTTGATTGAGGCCCAGAAGTGTAATATTTCTGTGGAGCTGTTTTATGTTTAGTTTGAAGGGTTTTATGTTTTCCTATTACAATAAATGATGAATGAGATTTGACTTGGTTTATTTTCTTTTGAAAGAATGATTTAATAAACTTATAGATATTTGGGGGTGAAAAATTAAACTTAGTAATATTTTCATAAAAACAATTCTTACTATATATGTGTATTTCATCACCACCTTTTACAGGGGTGTAAAGATGAACAAAATATGTATACATATATATCTGTATCTGTGGATCTACTCTGAAAGCTCAAAAGGCCAGATTACTGAACTTGATTTTTGTAAGATGACAACACTGAAACTTTAATTTCCCGATTGCAAAAGTTTTACCAGGGTAAGTAAACACTTGCCAAACATGGGGAAATTTTCCTTTTTCCCTACTGTAATACGATCCTGTAGTTGGTATATATAGATGGGGAGAGGTGTAGCCCCCACCTACGTGGGTTTTACATACTACAGTCTGTTTCTGTGCAATTTTGGGCAAGTGTTTATGTTTACTTCCCCTGGTAAAACTTTCACGTTCAGAAAATTAATGCTTCGATGATGTCATCTTGCTAAAATTACTTTCAGTAATCTGGCCTTTTGAGCTTTCAAAGTAGGTATGCATGTACAACTATAGCTACTTCTATATTTTTACTTATATCTGCTTATATATTTGCATATCTATTTATTTAACTATATATATTTTTGTGAATCTGAAGGACACACATGATGTTGGATGTGTATAAAATCACATTTATTTTCAAAGGTCAAAATAAAACTGAAATAATAACCAATTTGTCTTTGCAGTCTCAATTAAAAATATGCAGTACTTTAGGTTTCTTCCATGCATTATTCATAGTACACATAGCCCTTGCAGGATGCAGGCTATTTTTTTTGAAAAAGACAAAGTCTAATGCTACAGGCTTCTCCCAGCCCTTACATACTCTACAGGTCAAAATAGAATGGGCTGTCACATTCCCTGCTTTTCTAAGCTCTTCCTTCAAGTGATCCTCCAGATCAGAAACTAACTTCCTGATTTACTGCTTTCAAGCAGTCTCTTTTTATACAGTATTATCCAGCTAATTGCTTTGGGACTGTTCTCCTGCTCCATATTGTATACATTTAAAGGGAATTTACACATTTTCCAGTTAGTTTGTTACAACTACTTCTCCCAGCACAAGGGAATTTGTAATCATAACAATGGCCTGTATACCCTGGAAAACCCATCAATACTGACACTAGCACAACCTTACTTTGTCATCAGTTTGCCTATCTACCTATTGTGAAAGGCCATTATCTGTCACCAAACTGAAATGCCTGCCCAAAAGGTAGTTCAATACATAGAAGGGTGATGTTATTGCTAGACACTCTTCCAGTGGCTGGGTATCTCCATTCTTCAATGCTGAGCTTACTATTGATATAGCACAGAGTGTGCTCCTCATGTTGAATGCCAAAACATGCCTCTTATGTGTCAGTATGTAAGGTGAATGCCTTTGTAAATTCAGGAGTTAACAAAAGTTTAGAACGGATGATTATTTTTAGTTCAGTAAATGCTCTGTCTGCCTCAAAAGATCTATACAACCTAACAGAAGCATTCTATCTTGTGAGATCTGTCAAAGACTGGCAATAGTCAGAAAACTAGTCCCCAGCTAGTCCAAGAAAAGATTTTATCTGCTTCTTACAAGATAATAGCGGCCAGATTTTTATGGCTTCTAATTTTTCTAGTTACAGTCTTACCTCCCTCTTCTTATAATTTACCCAAAATACTTGGCTTCCATAGTACGTAGTTTACTTTACTTAGCGTTTGCAGTTATGCCTGCCTGATTCTACTACAGCCTGAATTTTCTGTAAGTTGAATTTCCTGCCTTCTGAATGAATGACCACATTAATGTGGTAACCAGCAGAGCATCTTGAGTGAGGTTTCAGTAATTTATTCCATCAAGCTCCGAAAGGTGATCAGGACTGCATTTAGGCCAAATGATAACACTGTGTAATAAAACCGACCATCAGAGGTAACAAAACTGTCTTGTTTTTCTTTTGCAAACAGGGAAAGTGATATCTGCTAGTATCCCTTTGTCATGTATAATGTTGTAAGAATCTGGCCTTTCCTTAGTTGTCTGTCCACTCATCCATTCGGGAAATGGGAAAGCTATCAGGCTTTGAAAAGTTGTCCAGTTTCCTAAAGTCATTACATAATGCTGTATTTTTATCATTTTTAGGGACCAGCACTACATGGCTGCTCCAGTCACTGTGTGACTGTTCTGTCTTGCCTAGTTTGAGTTTTAATTATTTTCTTACTATTTATGTTTTTTTGTAAGGTCTTAGACTAACCTTCATTCCTGGTGTTCTCTCCATATTATGTTCTGCTAGAGTAGTTATCCTAACTATCTTTGAAAACCTGCCCTTACTTCTTAATAAATATCTTCTCACTTCCTGTCTTTATACTTCTGACAAGGATTCCCTAACTACAAATCATGTAGATATTCTCTGATCTCAGAATTCTCTACTTCCCCCATGGGTTCAGAACATTAGCATGATACATTTGCTCTATCTTTCTCTTAACTGGCTGTCTATCCTTCTAGATTACTGCATTTATTCTTTCCAACACTTCATGACCCCTGCTATTTGGAAAGAAATGTGCTTTCCATGAAGGGCAGTAGTGCCTGATCTCCAGAGTTAAATGCTTTATGCCAGACATTATTATTATAAACTCACTGGTGCATGTCCTGGCCTGTCTACATGGACTCACTTCCTATGGACATTACTGGCTTTAATCTAAGCTGAAAATGTCATAGAACTCTGTCTCATTTTTTTATTGTATCTTTTCCATTTTGTAATTTCCCCTAGAAATGTCTACCCCCCCAAAACAACACCAGTAGTGCTGATTTTTAAATATATTCTTATGCAAAGGGTAGTGTTAAGCAAAAATCACTTTTTGATTTACTTTTCAGCTGTTAGTACGTGCTGCTTAAATGTTCTCTTTTTCTTTAGGTTGCTTTCTCTCTACCTTAGTAAGTACAGTGGATACTGCCCTGTCGCTCTCTTTTCCTACCTGTGTTGCTCCAGCACTACAAATAACATGTTATTACAACAGTTATCATCAGTTTTACTGTTTTCCTGCTTTGCAGATTCTTATTGTTTAGTGTCCACCTTCAGTTTCCTTTTCTGCATTACGCCAGCAGACATAGACTCTGAACTCTGCATTCTTCTCCTTGTCTTACTTTCAATGCTTACTTTTTGTTCTGGCAGTCCTTGCTCAAGTGCCTCTAATTTTGTATTTGTACCAGTTTTTCAACTTGCACTTCTTGTAAGACTCTGTAATTACTTTTGCGTTTTACTGATTATTTACTTCAATGTTCTTATTAGTTCACCTTCAGTTCCTATAATGGTATCTTTTACAATTTTAGAATCCTCTTGCTCTATCAATGGGGCATATGGTAAATAACTGACAGGATCCCTTTTCCTTTGTTTTTTTTAGCCACAGCCAAAATCTGGACCCTCTTCTAGATTCTATGCCAGCTGCCTTCTACTGGTTTTGATTCTGAATGCTTGTATGAGAATGCCTGTTTTGTTGCCCCCATTCATATACTGATATGTGTAATAAGCAGATGTTCTTCGCCTTTTTATTTAGTGTATTAGCTTTCCACACTGCGTCAAGGGGATTCTCCCTTCTCCCAAATTTTACATATTGCTGGAAAAAGGAGATATTTTCATCATATTTCATCATGAGTTAAATTATGGGATACATCAATAGGATATGACTATTCTCCAAGAACTGTCTGAATTTCAGCATGTGTAAAGGCGTGCATGTATATTCTCTCCATTTTTGCTTGTTGTTAATCTCATGCTAACAAAGCAGGAAACCCTTAACAAGGGAAATCATTCTTCCAGAATGTAGCTGGTTTTAAACCTCCTTTTTCTCTGAAAATATAGTATATGTCAGTAGCTTGGTTATTAGACAATGACAGAAGGCTGACTCAGTTGTCCTCCGTGTTGGAACAGCTTTAATTAAATCATGTATTTCAGTTTTTACGTTTCTAAGTAACATACTCTTCAGCATAAAACTTAACAATGTGACCCCAATACTTTAAAATAAGACATTACTTGCTACTTTTTGTTGAAAAAATAGTAACATAGAATTCTTATTACAGTTTGAGACATGGAAGTTGTTAATTCATAATTCATTTGTAAGTATTGTCATTAGCTGAGAAGTTATTAACTTATTATGATTCATGAGATCACTGTACAGTACCAATTTTCTTATTTTACTATGCCACACTCCTTTAAACCTAGCTACTATAACAGACTCAACCATATTTGGTTTACAGTTGTCATTAAGTTTAAGCAAAAGTTTTAAAATACATTTTATTTTATATATTTTTGCTTTTATTGGCTTATCTACATTAAAAGTCCTCCTACAAATGTTTATTGCTTGTTACTCAGTGGTTATGCCAACCCTGACCAAATGTTCTCTTTTTACATTTGTCACAGTCCATGCAATCAGTTCTTTTTGTGTCCATATACATTTTCAGTGCCTCTCGTCACCTGCGATGTCAGCATGTTTGTCCAGTCTACTCAGTGCTAGCTCTCTGAAGAGGTACTGCACTCAAATGCCACCAAATAGTAATCCCTGTCACCCTCTTGGGTCAGTCCCTTCATAGACAGCACATTGCTAGGCTTGACAGCTACACCAGCCAGACCACTAGCAGCTGCTATAGTTGCATCAACTTGTGAGTTCTCATCCACGATTCCACAGTTTTATTTTCGTGATTGCGATCACCAGTAAGCCATGCCGAGAAGCTAGCAGTAACACTGATGCAGGGAATTACTATCCCAGTATCATTTGCACTTGTCAGCAGAGGTACATTGAGGAACTGAAAATTAGCAAGTGTCTGGCCAACTACATTTGTACATACCACCAGTGTAAATCCAAAGGAGACACTGAAGACAGGACATTTGTGTAAAGAAAAAAAAATGTTTTTCACAAATCCAAAGGAAAACCAGGCATAACAGCCCACTTGGTATGCAGTCTTAAGTAAACTACACATTGTCTTAAGTTGCTTTCTCTCACTAGTCACACTCTGCACAGTCCCTCCAGGATTCATTTTTTTTCTTTATCTTTTTCAAACAAAAAGTCTAGTACTATAAGCCTCTCTTTTGCCATTTTTTCTAGTTTTTCAGCTATATAAACACGTTTGTATAGTGTGCACTACATTGGTTAGATCCAGCTGGCCTGTCACAAGATCTTCCTTCAAGTGCTTCTCATTATGTGAACACATTTCCTGGTTTTCTGATTTAAGTTAACCTCCTTATATACATCATCAATTGTCTGAGTAAAACCTTGTTATCTAGCTATCTTTTGTGAAATTATTCCCATATTCCATGAAGCATACATAAAGGTAATTTACAGATTTTAGAGGCATATTAACTATTTTTCTGGCAATATGTTGCAGATGTATGTATGTATGTATGTATGTATGTATGTATGTATGAAACTATCAATCTATGTCTGCTTTCCATCCCAGAATGCCTATTTCATTATACAATGTTACTGTTTGAATTTAAGTTCTTAAACCTCTTACCAAGTACTCATTTGTGAACCGTGATGATTTAGCCAATGTGCAATCTGTACTAGTCTCTCTCAGGAAATCAGGACTTGCATTTAATAATGCCAGATATTACCTTTGTATGACGAACCAGATCCTTAGGGTATGCAATTGGCAGTGAGACAATTAGAACCCAGGCAGACAAAATAGAAGCTGTCAAAAGACTGCCTTTATTCATTGTCAAACACCAAATGAAGGCATTCTACAACTAAAACTTAAACAGAGTAGGTTACACAAAAAGCATTTGTTAAGCTTTCACTTACAGTGCTTTGTAATTCAGCAGGTCACCATATTGGTCAGCCATAGGGCTCTTTGTTTCTACTTGAGTGGTTGCTTCCTTCCCCTGTAACTGCAGTAAATTGACTCTTACATTAGAGCTGTAATACTTACCTTATAGCTTTAGGACACCTTAGGAAACCTTGTAAACTGCAATAGCCCTCGTTAAGCCCTCGCTTTCGGGCTCTCTTTGCTCCCCTCCCTGCCCCCAATTCCCTCCTGCCCCCAGTACCTCTAAATTTATAGTACTATAGCCACTCCCCCACTTTGTAGATCCTATCTGCTTTCATCTGAGATAATTCCACCCACCCCTATTTTACTACCTACATTTAATAGCTCCTATTAGCTTTCATCTGGCATTCTCCCATCCCCCCTTCCAGTACCTTTACCTCACCACTCTATCTTCTAGTGTTGCATCACCAGGTAAAACAGTTCCTTCTCTCACTAGATGAATCACATATAATGATATACTCCTCTTTACTACCCCTCTTGTCCACACCCCTCTTATTCACACCATACCTCCTTACCTTGTATGAAAACCAGTTTCTTATGGGATTTCAGGTCCCAAAAGGCCATACTATCACCCCAGCTGTAAATCCTTCCACCTTCAACCATACTTACAGTACCAGATCCTATCCAACATCTTGTTCAGTCTATCAACATCTCAACCCCAGGCACATTAGCTCTAGATCCAAACACTACCACAAAGTAATAAACAAATTCCTGAAGTTCATCACCAAGTATAGACTCAACCTAATACTTGGTGGTGATATTCACCCCAACCCTGGCCCACTCACTTCAGATACACATACCCCCTCTACTTGTAATCTAAGCTACAAACCTACAATTTATAGGCCAACTAACTCTCTCCTAGTCTGTCATCTCAATATTAGAAGCATTAATAACAAGGTACATGAATTGCATGCACTTCTGGATGTCCGGATTCTCTGTTTATCTGAAACCTGGTTAAAACGTAACACTAAAGACAATGAAGTGTTACCACCTGGGTACAACATACACAGGCTGGATCGTGTTTCGAGGAAGGGGGGTGGGGTAGCTGTACTCTATAAATCTGAGTTGAATGTCAGCATAGATGTAATACAACCTCCTCGGATTAATAACTCTGAGATTCTTGCCACCAAATTGCAACTTAATAAAAATAAATGTATTAATATCATCTGTATGTACATTCCACCAGGTAACAATATATCTACATTTGAAGATATCCTGCACTGGTTATCATGTCACTACCCCCAAGAAACCCTACTACTTGGAGACTTTAACATAGACTGTGGCACCTGTTCCTTAGAATCCCCAACCACTCATATTAACCTGCATGCATTTACACAAATCATATCCACCCCTACCAGGATAGGTAAACCCAACCAAAAAGAAAGTATACTTGACTGGGTACTCATAAACAGTCACCCCCAACTGTACACCTCTGGTACCCTCCTTAATGGCCTAAGCGATCACCTTCTCACATTATGTAATTAAGCACAAAGCCATTAATTCCCAACAACCCTTATTCAGAAAAGGTTAAAAACAATAAAAACTTTGACCCTGCCAAATTCCAACAAGAACTAAACTCATGTAATTGGTCTATTCTAAAACACCTCCCCTTAGAGGAAGCAGTAGCATACTTTAACAACAAATTCCTTGAGATCCTTGATTTGCATGCACCTGTTCGTTCAAAGAGAACCAAGGCAAAAACTGCACCATGGCTTTCTATAGAGTCTAAACTCAAAATTACCCTTAGAAACAAAGCATGGGCTTTATGGCGTTCTTCTAAAGACCCTCAAGATCACATTAAATACAGGCAATCCAGGAACAAAACCAAAAAATCAATTTTACAAGACAAAAAACAATACTACTGTAATTTACAGACAGTAAATCAAAATAACCCTCAGAAGTTTTGGGCAGGTTTAAATAATCTACTACATCCTGGACAAACTTCAACCCCAATCCCTGCTGCTACTGTTGATAAAACCCCTGAAGATGTTTCTGATAGTTTTAACCAATTCTTTACTGAGACAATTCAAGCCCTAGCTAGCCAACTACCTCCTAGCTCCCCTGGTCCTGAAAGTAGCACCCCTAGAAACCTACTTGCGTTCAGCTTCCAACCAGTCGCCACTTCACTTATCCGTACCTTGATCAAAAAATTAAAACCCACTACACTTTCTACTGATCAACTCCCTGCCGAGTACCTACAAAAATCAGCTGATGCTATTGCTTACCTCGTCTCAATACTAATCAATCGAACCATAGTAGAAGCTAAAATTTCCACCATCTGGAAAATATCCTATGTAATCCCACTTCACAAAGGAGGCAGCTCTACTGAATTCTCCACTTATAGGCCAATAGCTATACTCTGTCCACTTGCAAAGATTATGAAAAAATGTATTCATAGACAATTCATGCACCACCTAATCCAAAATCGCCTTATGGCAGACACTCAGCATGGCTTCCATCCTCATCACAGCACTACTTCAGCCCTCCTAGCCTTTACTAACACCATAAACCATAATCGCAACAATAATTATATATCCTCAGCCCTCTTTTTGGATCTTTCTAAGGCATTCGATATGGTTGATCACCAACTTTTAATCCACACCCTGCAAACATTCTGTCTTGATACTGGAGCCCTCCAGTGGTTTCAATCCTACCTGAATGGTCGACAGCAGGCTGTCCTCTGGTAGAACAAACTCTCTAACCTTCTACCTAACACCCTTGGAGTACCACAAGGCTCTATACTAGGGCCCTTGCTGTTCTCCATCTTCATTAACGACCTTTATACTGTCATCCCAAAAGTCAGCTGTATCAATATGCTGATGACTCTACTCTGATTTGCTCAGCCACATCTCCAGTAGAGTTATGGTCAGCTACCCAGACCACCTTTAATACAATAGAAAACTGGCTTTCTGAACATCGTCTGATCCTAAATCCCCCAAAAAAACTAAAATGCTGTTATTTTCACCAACACGTAGGTCTACCGCTTTCACCTTTACCATAAAATCAAATGATGGCACAATAATCTCCCCTGACCCATCTACAAAACTATTAGGTGTCATCATAGACAATAATCTCAAATTTGACCTACACCTTAACCAAACTCTCAAAACCATCAATAAAAAACTAGGGTCACTTTACAGAATAAAAGCCTTCCTAACCCCTCCAGCTAAAATTGCCATAGCTCGCTCTCACCTTCTTTCAACCCTTCTGTATGCATCCCCTCTACTCTCGAATTTGAATACGACTGTCCTTAACAAACTCTCAATTTGCTACAACCACATTGCCAGGTTTGCCACTGGGCTGCCTTTTAGGACACATCATTGCATCAATCTAAATCAGTTTGGTTGGCTTGAACTGCCTAGCCTAATCCAGTATAACCAACTGATTATGGCCTATAAAATCCTCTATAATCCGGACAATACTCCTGCACTTAAAAATATTATCACCTCCTATAACAATCCTAGACCGCTTCGATCCTCTAACAAACTACTAATTCAGACTAGCAAAATTAATAACACAGCCAGTAATTCTCTCTTTGCAAACTCTGTAAGTATATCCTGGAACTCACTTCCAGCTGATATTACCTTACTTTCCACCTTAGGTCAGTTTAAAACTAGACTCAAACAACATTTGTCACTTAACTGGCTTTGTCAATGTATCAAGCCTGGCTAACTCGAATGTGTAAAAATCTGTTAACCAGTTTACTGTGTAATTTAATTTAATCTTGACTTGTGCTCAGGACTAACTTTAACCTGTGGAACTTGTTTAACTTGCTTACTTATGTAATCTCTGTAAATAATCTGTTTGTAATATGTAATGCTGGTATTATGTAATGCTGTATCTGCTTACCCTTGGAGCTTTTCTCCCCGGGCCTCCGCTGAAAATGGGCATGCATCCAGTCGGACTATCCCGGTCAACAAATGTAAAATAAAATAAAATAAATAAATAAAAGGCTACTACAGAAACTTGTACCCAGCTTTGCTACCATAGCCTATCATCTGAAACACCTTACAAAAGATTAGGCACCTATACAGATAAAGTTGACGAAAGAAGCAGAAGAGACTTTTAACCAGCTGAAAGCTATCTTATGTTCAGCACCAGTCTTGTTTACTTCTGACTTTAATAAACTGTAGGCTTTGCTGTGTCTAATTATGGTGGCTGCCAAAAAAGCAAATGGAAATCAAAATCTAAACCAGCTGTAATAGAAGTAGTGAATATAGTAACATAGATAAAACAACTGGCAAACTACTTAGAAAAAATGGGAATTATGGGAACAATGCATACAGGGGAGGAATGAGATTTAAAAGAAGGCAAGACTTAAATGAGCTATGTAATGTTTGACTGAAAATGATTGGGTAGATTATAAGTGATGTATAATATTTGCAACTGGGAGTGTGTCAGTATGGTTTGTAATGTTAAAATGCTTACAACTAGGCATAGCCAGCCTCAGGCATAGGCCAACTAGGCGGCCGTCTTGGGCACCACTCTAGCAAGGGCACTTTTCCAGTATTTATTTGGTGTAGTGAGACCAGGATGGGGACACAGAGTGGTGTGGGGTGCCATGGAGCCCTTTTGCCTAGGGCACCAGTTGACCTAAGGCCGCTCCTGCAACTAGGATTGTGTCGGTGTGGTTTATGTTCATTTATATAAATGTATAATTGCCTACATCATAAGTGATAGTTTAGTAAAGATATTTCTTGTTTAAAAAAAGGACAGGAATTGAATAATTTATGTAATGTTGCTTAGGTTATATGATATATAGCAATATATGTGAAGTATAATGTTTCTAAATGTGATCTTGCTAATACAGTTTCATTTCTTTTATAGAAATATAAATTTACCTATGTCACAAGTGATAATTCAATAAAAGTTTTTTTAAAAATAAACTATATGTTGTCTACACTAATATGTCTGAAGTTGTGTTAAGAGCTGTGTGAAAGCTGGTAGAGATGGGTGAAGGCTGCCAGCCTAGTCAAATAGAATTTGGTACATAATTCTATTATTTGAAAATATGAATGTTGAAATACAAGCCTGTCTTCTTAAATGAAAGAATATGCTGTGAAATTTTGATCTTAAATCAATGTAACAATATTGCCTTCTGCTGTCAAGAAAGATAAGTCAAGCATTTCTTGTTGGTCCTTTAAAATTAAAATTATTTCATCACAGCCTTTGATGTTTACAAGTCGTCTCCAGTCTGACTAGATGAAGGCTTCCTGCCTGTTGTTTTAAGGCTAAAGTTAATGACCAGAATTTACATGTGGAATGTCCTTTATTACTCTAAGTGTAAAAGAATGTAAATGCAGTTTCTGTCATCCTGGGAACACCAGGAAAGTGTGAAATGATGTAATCTTTTAATCAGAACTGAAGTTTCAATTTAAACAGTGAGAACCAGAGAGTATTAAACATTTTTCTCTGAACATCCAACTCAGCACTCTGCATGTTGTTTTATGTAAGTTATTTTAGAAGTGTGTTTTCTTGTAGATAGCTAGAGGCTATAAATATTAGACTAAGTGTTTTTCTGTGACTACTGATTTATTTTAGGTATTTGTGTGATCTCTGAACTCTTGACTATCACTGACTGTATAGTAGAAAGTATTGTCTTATGGTTTTAATTATTTATTATTAAATATTTTAAAACCTTTTAACTGTGGCTGGTTTGTGTAGAGATAATTTAAGCTCTAGAGTACATTGCATATTTATAGTGATTACTGTACAAAGCCACTCAAATAAGCCTTGACTGATTAGTCACACTTACCAATTGGATAATAATATTGCACAGTAATAATTGGGAAACCTTTTAAGGACCTTTGAGTAGCTGATAAGTATTAGTGGGTGGTGGCCAGTGGAACTACCATATAGCCTGGGAGAAAGGGGCACAGCTGGAGAAACTGTGCCAGCTTTCCCCAGGAATGTCTGTGTGGTTGTATAACCTCTTCTCAAAGTGTGTGTGTGTGTGTGTGTGTGTGTATGTGTGTGTGTGTGTGTGTGTGTGTGTGTGTGTGTGTGTGTGTGTGTGTGTGTGTGTGTGTGTGTGTGTGTCAGCTACTTGGGCAGGGACACAAAGCACTGGTTGGACAGAGAGGATGCTGAAGATTTTAGCTTGCCCAGCTAGGTTGATATCTTAACCCTATAGCTGTGCCAGTGTGGAGTCTTATTGGGGACCTGGAGAGCAAGGGAGCGACCAGCCCCAGACTGACTGTGATCTATGTGTGCTCTTAAGGGAAATTGCACTTTACTGTGTGTATTTGTTATCCTTTCTTCATATATGAGATGCCCTCTCTGGTGTTAGTGGTGAAGATTGAGGCACCTTGATTGCTGGGCCAGGGCACAAGTGTCACATTAATTGGTGGCCGTAGTTGGGATATCCTCACATATTAATTGGTGGCAGTGGTTGGGATATCCTCAGATTTGTGTTTGGCAGCGGTAGGATATCCACATCACATATTAATTAGTTGGCAAATACTATTTGGCTTGTAGTGGTGTGGGTAGAGTGAATCCTGTAGCTTGTGTACAGTGAGCTTTGAAGATGTTTATTACTCTAAAATAGCCATGCAGTGAATACTCAGAGTTCAGATCACAATTGTTTTATTTCTTTTGTTAGCCTAGTTAGTCAGGGTGAGCAGGCAGCATGTCAGCAGAGGAGTATGGAAAGCTGACAAGGAGACAGCTGGCGGAGATGTGCTAGGATAGGGGACTGGTGCATGGAAACCTGACCAAGGCAGACCTGATTGCAGCCTTGGTTACAGCTGCATCAGAAAACAGCAACCAGGAGGACAATCAGACTGGCAGTGGAGATATAATTCCCTCGGAGAATGGACAGCTCAGCCTTTCTGCAGTGGACTTAAAAATCCAGCTGGAGCTAAAGAGACTTGAGTTGGAGGCCAGGCGTGTGGAATTAGAAGCAAATGAGAGACTGTGACATTTGCAGGCTGAGGAGAATGAGAAACTGTTACATCTGCAAGCTGAAGAACAAGAGAGGCTGAGGCAGCATGAGAAGGAGATGCTGACTCTTTGCCAGAGTCATGGAGGTAATGGGGAAGGGAGTAACTGGACCCCAGAAGCACAGAATGTTAGTAAATTTCTTCCGCAGGTTAAAGAGGGGGATGATTTTGATAGCTTCATTCATATGTTTGAGAGGGTATGTAAACAGTATGAAGTTGACCAAGGGCTCTATGTACAGTTCCTGACCCCCCTTACTCCATGGTAAAGCTGTAACTGTTTTATCTAAAATGTCTGACGTTGCATGTTTTGATAATACTGCTGTAAAGAAATGTCTTTTAGAACTGTTTAAGCTAATACTTGAAATGTATAGGAAAAAGTTTTGTGAGCATACACGGAAGGCAGATGAAAGTGTGTGAATATGTTGCTGAACTGAGCACTTATTTCCATAGGTGGGTGAGTGGATGTCAGGTCACCACTTTTGAAGGGATGGCAGACCTTTTGTTGAGGGAAGAAGCCCTTAGCACTTTGCCTAAGGACATGAGGATCTGGTTAGCTGATAGACAACGTGCTATTCAGATGAGTTGTGGAAGAAGGGAGACCTATACCTGGCAAGCAGGGCAGCCCTGCACAGAAGGTGGACCCCCAGTACTGCTCATGGATTTGAAGGAACCCATGGTGGGTGGCACAGACTGCCCCAACAGCATCTGCCAGTAGCAGGGGAAGCCACTAGTCCAGGTACACATCTAGAAGCTAGGGTTAAATGTTTTTAATGCAACCAGTGAGGCCATGTGTTGCTACTAGTTGCATTAGTCATTGCTACTACCTGTTTAGTGTTTTATCTGTTTAGTGGAGCTTATCTCCCCGGGCCTCTACTGAAAATGGACCTATATCTAGTTAGACTAGCCCAGTCAACAAATGTAAAATAAAATAAAATATAATAAATAAATAAATGTGGCATACAGGTGTCCATGGAGGCAAGGTGGGGAACCAAAGGTGAGGGAGCCAGTAAGTGGGAAAGACAAAATACCAATTGTAAGTTGTCTTGAGACAACAGGGATACTAAACTGCCATCCTGCAGATGTCCTGAGTGGGAAGGATTTGGATGAGGCAGTACCGTGTGCTTATGCATTTACACGCAGTGAGGCTTGGAGACAAGCATGTGGATCTGGTAGCCTGGGGGAGACCCAGACAGACTGCATACTTGCAGCCAGGACTGCTGAGGTGGTTACTTCAGGGAGGGAGCTACTCTGTAGCAGTGAGACTGAATGTGAGCCACAGCTGCTTGTGGGTACTGATGTTCCCTTGGACAGTGTGACTGCAAAGGTAGAGGTGAGTAGTAGTACCCAGGCTGACAGTGAGGCACCACTGTCAGAGGATGCCAGACTTCCTGTGGAAAGGGAGCTGGGAAGGGTTACAAGGAGAGAGTTGAGACAGGCTCAGCTCTCAGACCCTGCATTGCAAGGCCTGAGGCAGGTAGTTAGGTAGGCACCTGATTCTCAAGGAAAGGGGGAATCTGTATACTGGGACAAAGGGTTACTATACAGAGAGTGGACCATTGAGGGAGGGCTAATAGGTAAGAGAGTACAGCAGTTGGAAGTGGCTAGAGGCTACCGTCTGGCGCTTCTAGCCATAGCCCATGATATTCCCCTTGTAGGTCATATGGGTATAAAACATACAAAGAGGCGTATTATGCAGAACTTCTATTGGCCTGGAATTTCCAGTGATGTAACAGGGTACTGCAGGACCTTTGAGCAGTGCCAAAAGGTAGGCAAGGCAGGAGACAATGTGAGAGCTCCTTTGATGCCTTTGCCTGTGATTGAGGAGCCATTTCAGAGGGTAGCTATGGATATTGTGGGTCCTCTGAGTACCCCAAGTTCCACAGAGAAAAAGTATATACTAGTGGTAGTGGATTATGCTACACAATAACATGAGGCAGTGGATTTGTCCTCCATTGAGGCAGAGAACGTGGCAAATACTTTGATAGAGATTTTCAACAGGGTAGGTTCCCAAAAGAAAAACTGACTGACAGAGGTGCCAATTTCATGTCAGACCTGCTGGCTTGTCTGTGGAAGTCCTGTGGGGTGAAGCACATGAAGACCACCCCTGCCATCCCCAGACTAATGGTCTTGTTGAGAGGTTAAACTCTACAATCGAGTCCATGTTACAGGCATTTGCAGATCAGTTTAAAAGGGAGTGGGACAAATATTTGCCCCATCTGTTGTTTTCTTACAGAGAGGTTCCCCAGGAATCCACAGGCTTTTCACCCTTTGAGTTGCTGTATGGGCATAGTGTGAGGGGACCTCTAGACTTAATTTGAGATGAGTGGGAAGGTGAGTGCAAGTCTCACAAGGTGTCTGTTGTAGCATATGTCCTAAACCTCTGGACAAGGCTCAGGGAACTCATGGGCTTGGTCCAGGAGAACCTTGCAGAAGCCCAACAACAGAAAAAGTTATGGTATAACAGGAATGCTTGAGCTAAAAAGTATGCTGTGGGGCAGCAGGTAATGGTTCTCATTCCTGTCAGACACAACAAGCTGCAAGCAGCTTGGGGAGGGACCCTACAAGGTGGTAAGAAAGGTAAGTGATGTTAACTACATGGTGGAACTGCTAGGCAGATGGCAGGGGCACAAATTGTACCATGTTAACATGATGAAGTCTTACCATGATAGGGAGGTTGAACATTTATAGTGGATTGCAGGAGGAGTCTGAGGGAGATCTGGGGACTGATCTCCTCAGGGAGGCTCGGGCTGACACCTCAGTGGAAGGGGTAGCAGTGTCCCAGCAGCTATCTCCTACCCAGGTTTGAGAAATCCGAGCGGTGTTGCAGGAATTTGGGGACATGTTCACTGGGAAACCAGGGTGCACCCACATGGTGCAGGAACAGGTGGATACAGGACCCCAAAGGCCTATTAGGCAGTCCTCATATAGGGTGCCTGAGAGAGTCAGACAGACCCTGAGAGAGGAGGTACAGGAGATGTTGGAACTAGGGGTGATTCCAGAGTCCAACAGTCCCTGGGCCTCCCCAGTGGTGCTGGTGCCAAAGAAGGATGGCAGCACCAGGTTCTGTGTTGAAATTAAATAGTCACACAGAGTCAGATGCTTACCCCATGCATAGGACAGATGAGACCCTAGAGCAGCTGGGTGGGACTAAGTATCTTACAACCATTGATCTTACCAAGGGATACTGGCAGTTGCCCTTGACTCCCAGTGCTAGAGAGAAGTCAGCCTTTGTGACTCTTTTTGGCTTGTATGAGTTCACAAAGATGCCCTTTGGGATGGAGAATGCCCCCAGTGACTTTCCAGAGGCTGGTAGATCATATCCTAGTAGGAGCAGGAGGGTTTGCCCTTGCTTACCTAGATGATATTGCAATCTACAGCCACTCCTGGCCAGAGTACTTTCAGCATGTCAGGGAGATGCTGGGCAGACTACAGAAGGCAGGGTTGACCATTAAGCCGAGCAAATGTCAGATGGGTATGGCAGAGGTCTCCTACCTAGGACATAGAGTGCGAAGTGGTAAGATAAGGCCAGAACCTGCCAAAGTGGAAGCCATTCAGGCATGGCTTGCACCTGTTACTTAAAAGCAGGTGAGGGTATTTTTAGGGACAGCAGGGAATTACAGAAAGTTTGTCCCCAGTTATAGTACCATAGCTGCTCCCCCTCACAGACCTGACAAGGAAGAACTGGCCAGATAAGGTAGTGTGGACTCCAGTATGTGAGCAGGCATTCCAGAAGCTTAAAGAAGCTTTGGGAGGACCCCCTG